>NC_091449.1:15089701-15333701 GCF_964237555.1 Oryctolagus cuniculus | reverse complement strand
CCCCAAGGGCACCCCGTCTTTCCCGCCTCAATGCCTCAGGACTTTGGTGTCATTGGTCTCAGACACCAACTTGCCGTCCACGATCCTGCGGGTGGTGGTCTTCTGGATGGTCTGCATCGAGTTGCTGGCGTCCAGGGCATCGCTGAGGCTGAACTCCTCCCCGTCTTCCAGCAGGCGGCGGTAGGTGGCGTTTTCAGCCTCCAGCTTGACCTTGATGTTCAGCAGGGCCTCGTACTCCTGGGCCTGGCGCTGTCCCTCGGCCCGGGTCTGCGCCAGCTCGGACTCCAGGTGCAGCAGCACACCGTTGAGCTGCTCCATCTGCATGGCGTAGCGCGTCTCCATGTCCCGCAGGCTGTTCTCCAAGCTGATCTTCAGGTTCTTCATGGACTCCAGGTCGATCTCCAAAGACTGGAAGGTGCGCCGCAGCTCCGTGAGTGTCGTCTCGGCTGCGCTGACCTCCGCCAACTGCGAGGTGACGATGGTGGTGCTCTCCTCGATCTGCTGGGACCAGTACTTGTCCAGCTCCTCGCGATTCTTCTGAGCCAGCTCGTCGTACTGGGCCCGGATGTCTGCCATGATCTTGCTCAGGTCCTGAGATTTGGGGGCGTCGACCTCCACGGTCAGCCCAGAGCTGGCGATCTGGGCTTGCAGGCCTTTTACTTCCTCCTCGTGGTTCTTCTTCATGAACAGCAGCTCCTCTTTGAGAGCCTCGATTTCTGTCTCCAGCTGTAGCCGGCTGACGTTGGTGTCATCGATGACCTTGCGCAGCCCATGGATGTCACTTTCCACCGACTGGCGCATGGCCAGCTCTGTCTCATACTTGACCCTGAAGTCGTCAGCAGCAAGACGGGCATTGTCGATCTGCAAAACGATGCGGGCGTTGTCCACGGAGTTGGCAAAAATCTGAGCCCTCAGCTCCTCGATGGCCTTGAAGTAGTGTCCCCAGTCTCGGACTTTGGGGCCCTGTTTCTCCAGGTGCTCCCGGATCTTGCTCTCCAGCCGCCGGTTGTCAGTTTCCAGGCTCCTCACCTTGTCCAGGTAGGAGGCCAGGCGGTCGTTCAGGTCTTGCATGGTCTCCTTCTCGCTCTGGATGCCCCCCATGACTGCCAGGCCCCCCGTTACCCCTGTGGCCAGGCCCCCGGCCCCCCAGCCGCCCCGGAAGCTGCTGGAGTGCGACACGGAGATTCTGGACCCTGAGCCCCCGGCGCCCGCATAGACGCTGAAGGCGCTGCTAGCCGGCCGGGCGCGCAGGCTGGACGAGCGCGCCGAGCTCAGGGACCGGTAGTTGGTGGAGAAGGTGGTGGAGCGGGTGGTGAAACTCATGCTGTCCCAGTTGGAAGGCGAGAGGCCAGAACTCAGGTGGTTATTCCTATTTTAAATTTTTGTCAATTTGACAGATATATCATTGTTACTGTAATTTGTGTTTCTCTGTTAAGCAAATTGAACACGTTTATAAACATATTGGTCAGTAAACAAAATTTTAAAGCTTTATCCTCTAATAAATAATGTAATTAATCCTGTTTTGTAAAAGCATCATAACTGTGTCACATTGGAGACTTTTTTCTGTAATAGTATGTAATTTGTATGAGATACAGTATCTTCCATTAGATAAACAGCTGTTCATATTAATTTCTTTAAAGTGCTGGTAGCTTAAATATTATTGTCAAAAGCAGAGAATTGTTTAATTACTATCTCTTGATTAGAACTGGCAGGTGGTAATGTGAAAATGTTTTCTGTGGGAGTCAGCATAGTTATGTAGAAAAAGCACTGGCCTCAGAATAAGTATTCCTGAATGTAAATCCCAGTTCTTGGACAAATTACTCAACATTTCTGGGCCTCAATATCCTGCAAAAATAAGGATAATGAGGATTTCTATGAGAATGAATTCAGATACTATTTAAAAAGCAGGTATATGCTTGATAAGTGTTCTTTGGTGTTTCATAAATACTTTTAAAAAACTTTTGAACCACGTCCTGTACACAACTTCTTTTTAAAAATTAAATATATTATTTCTTTGTTATAAAAATGAAAGATTATAAATAGATGATATGGAAATGCAGAAAACAAGTTAACTATGATGTATCATCTGAAAAGATTGTTTCTAATTTTTTTTGTATCTAATAGTTTTTATAAATCACGCTTTGGTCTAGAATATCTTTCTATAAAATATAGCAAGATGTTGAATAAGGTACTTTTGGTATCAGAAAAATCTCCAAGGACAAAAATCTAACAAGCAGCAATGTCGATCAGCTCCAGCATTTGGAAATCAAAGTTAGCATGGTGAACAGGTGCTGGGTTTATCCTGGAGGCAAGTAACAACAACAATGCCAGCAGCAGGAGACTAAATGTTGGGTTCCATCACTGGATAGGAGCTTGAACTTGAGATCTTCACATTAAGGACTGCTGAATCCTCTAAAAGGGATAATCTCAGGTCACTAGGATCCCATTGCTCTTGCAGAAGTGAGTGCAGGATTCTCTGTGGAAGAGGCTTGCTTCATATAGTTCCTTTGGGAGCTCCTAACGAGTAAGATCACCCATTTAACGGACACATGGATAGACAGATATATTAATCTTATGAACATCTAAACTCTCTTGTCAATCCCAATTATTTGTACTTTCTGAGTTTTTCTGCATAAACAATCATATCATTTGTTCTATAGTGAGAGTGTTGTTTATCCCTTCTAAATGTTATACCATTAGTATTTTTGCCTAGTAGAAGTAGGTGTGGTAGGCATCCTTTCCTTGTTCCGAATGTTAAAGAAAATCTTTCTGAGACTCCATTAAGAAGGGAAGTTTGCCATGAATTTCTAGTTGATAATTTTTGTCGGGTTAAGGGAGTTATGTTCTTAGAGTATGCATAATTTTTTAAAAAGCATGAATAGATATTGGATATTATCAGACACATTTTATGTATTTATTGAGATAATGATATGGTTTTGAATTGTAAAGGTTGGACATCCCTAACAGGAAATCTAAAACCCGTAATTATCTAAAATCCAAAACTTCTTGACTGCCTAAATGACACTTTAAATTTTTCAAGTTTTAGAACATTACAGATTGAGATTTTTAGAAGAGAAATGCCCAGCTGATAAAATTTGTGAAATATTCCAAACTCTGAAAAACTTAAAAATCTGTAGCTCTTCTTGTCCCAGGCCTTTTAGATAAGGAATACTCCACCTATATCTTGTTGGCAAACTGGTTTGCATTTTGGACTATGAGTTATGAATGGTCTTGTATGTTTAAGGGGTTATAAAGCCAAACAGACAAACATAACTAAAGAAGACTGTGTCACACAGGTTGCATGTGGCACACAAAACCTGAAGTATTTTCTATCTTAAGTTTGCTAGCTCCTGGATTATATTATTCACTCTTCTCATGTTAATCTAGCCTTGTGTTACTCAGATAAACCCATTGTGCTTATTTATATGTAATAAATGCTGTACTCTAATTCTTAATTTTAAATTTATGACGTTTAGGTCTACAGTCTTAATTGAGACTGTGTTGGAACTTTATCTCTCATACTATCATTGAAATGTTTTGTATCAAGTTTGTGATAACATACAAGCACTTCTTGTAGGTTTGCATTCCAAACATCTGAAGTGGTGTCTGCTATATGCTGTGGTAACTGTGTTTTATAAACTGGATAATTCAAAAACAAGAGGTACTTGTTTCTCATGGTCCTAGAGGCTGGGAAGTCCAGTATCTGTATCAGCATGTGGTGAGGGCCTTCTTGATACATCATTCCATGGCAGAGGGTGGAAAGGCAAGAACCACAAATGCATCTACAAGCAGAAAGAGAGCCAAACTCATCCATTTATTTATTTAGTTATTTAAGATTTTTTTATTATTTATTTGAGAGGTGGTGTTACAGACAGTGAGAAGGAGAGACAGAGAGAAAGATCTTCTGTCCGTTGGTTCACTCCCCAAATAGTCACAACGGCCAGAACTGTGTTCATCTGAAGCCAGGAGCCAGGAGCTAGGAGTTTCTTCCAGTCTCCCACATGGGTGCAGGGCCCTAAGGACTTGGGCCATCTTCTACTGCTTTCCCTGGCCATAGCAGAGAGCTGGATTGGAAGAGGAGCAGCCAGGACTAATACCAGTGCACATATGGGATGCTGGTGCTGCAGGCCATTTTAATATTTACTTATTTATTGAATATCACAGAGAAAGAGAGAATGAAACATTCACATAGAGAGACAATAAAAGAGTCAATTGGAGAGAACTCTCCTGTCCACTGGTATATTGCACAAATGCCCACAAAGGCTAGGATTAGGACAGGCTGAAGCTGGAAACCAGGAACTCAATCCAGGTCTCGCATGTGGTTGGCAGTGACTTAAGCACTTGAGCCAGGGTGTGCATTAGCAGGAAGGTGGGGTTGGGAGTGGAGCTAGGAGCGGAACCCAGGAACTCCAATATGGAATGAGGGTTTCCTGTGTGGTTTCTTAACCACTGTGCCAAATGTCTGCCCCAAAGTTAGCCATTTATATAGCCTCACTTAGAGTGAGCAACATATTCAGGCACTCGAAATGAAGAGGATATCCAAAACCAAATGTGAGAAGGTGCTGAAGTCCAGACAGCTCACTGACGCATGCAAACCTGGCTGTAGGCTAGAGTTGCTAACATGACATTAGGGAAACCTAGGGCTCCAAGCCTCATGAACAAGAGGAGACCTAGCTGTGTCAAGTGGGGAGTGAAGAAGGGCTGCCCCACTGTGAAATGGGGTCTAGGAAACCCTGCTACCGGCTACATGAGAATTTGACATCTACTATGGACTATGGGTAGGAAAAATGTTGCTAAATATATTGGAACCCTAGGCTATGTCACAAATGATGATGGGGTCTCAGTTTACACTAGCTTTCGACTGATTAGCTGAGAAGTGGCCTCTAAAATGGTCCAGTTCTTAAAGAATCAAAGTGATCTTGTAAAAGGAATCTTGAAATATTCAGTAGAGTTGCTTCTGTAACTCAGAGAACACAAACAAGACTTTATTGGAAAATTCAGTATTAGCAATCATGTAAAGAACTGCACAAATGAGAAGATGTGTGCTTCCAGAGGTATAAATATTAGAAATGATGCAATCAGGGACTTGAAAACACACTTTGAAAGTGTTTATAAATGTGCTAAGAGATATGAGTATCTACCATTTTGATGCATATTTCCTTTATAGACCCTTGTTTCCATTGAGTATCATTTTCTTTCTGCTTGAAGAACTATCTTTCATGTTTCAGATGATGCATTGTTTTGAAAAATATTGCATATACATGTTGTGTCAACATTTTTTTCAGTACTCGGAAAATATTGTTCCTTGTCCTTCTGCCTTGCATAGTTTCTGACAAGAAACAGGTATTTATCTTATCTTGTTAATCTTGGTGTAATGTGTCTTCTTTTCAGCTGGTTTTAAGGTTTTGTTTTTGTATTTGGTTTCTGGAAGGTTGATTATGGTGGGTCTTCTGTGATTTCTTTGTGTTTCTCCTAATGGGAGTATACTGAGTTTTTAAAAAGTTCCTGTGGTTTCTTGTGTAAGTTTTTTTAACTTTTATTTAATAAATATAAATTTCCAAATAAATTATGGATTACAGTGGCTTTCCGCCCCATAACTTCCCTCCCACCCACAATCCTCCCACCTCCTGCTCCCTCTCCCATTCCATTCACATCAAGATTCATTTTCAATTCTCTTTATAAACAGAAGATCAATTTAGTATATATTAAGTAAAGATTTCAACAGTTTACACTCACACATAAACATAAAGTGTAAAGTACTGTTTGAGTACTAGTTATACATTAATTCACATTGTACAACACATCAAGGACAGGGATCCTACATGAAGAGTAAGTGCACAGTGACTCCTGTTGTTGGATTAACAACTGACACTCTTGTTTCTGTCGTCAGTAATCACCCTAGGCTCTTGTCATGAGTTGCCCAGGCTATGGAAGCCTTTTGAGTTCACTGACTCTGATCTTATTTAGACAAGGTCATAGTCAATGGGAAAGTTCTCTCCTCCCTACAGAGAAAGGTACCTCCTTTGATGGCCCGTTCTTTCCACTGGGATCTCACTCGCAGAGATCTTTCATTTAGGTCTTTTTTTTAGCCAGATTGTCTTGGCTTTCCATGCCTAAAATACTCTCATGGGCACTTCAGCTGGCAGGTGATTGTCAACCTGTCCTGGGAAATTTATCATTAAAGTTTGAAAGAGCATGCTATTCTGCATCACGGTCGACAGTTCTAATTGTGATAGGGGTAGGACCACTATGTCTGGCTCTGTGTTAAATATCTTATTGGCATAATATCTTAATTTAAGTCCCATCATAAGGATGGCATCTACTTTGTTAACTACTTTACAACACTCACTCCAGGCTATGTGCACCCAAAAAAGTGGTCCATTTTGTTGCCAAATAACTCCTAAGGGGGCCTTGAGGGTATATATGGCTATGGCAAGTAGAGGCACCGGAGGGTCATATCTAAAGGTTTTTAAACTTGATAACTGGGTGTTGATCTTTTCTATATTGGATTTGGCTGCTCCTGTCAATGTGATATTTGAAGAAGGGCTGTTCCCCTTAGTAAATCATATAGTGGTCTAAGCTCTGCAGGTGTTAGGGGAAGGAAAGGCTTCAGCCAATTGATTTGGCCACATAGTTGCTGATGTTCATTAAGTGAGTATTTATACTTGACTTCTAGGTTTGGGCCCATTGGAGATACATGGGAGGAGATTTGATAACCCAAGAATTGAAAGGGAAGAAAATGTTGTACCTTTTCTGTGGCAATAGACAAACCCAAGAATTGTAAATTTCTTACTGTATCACTTAGACAGGCATTCAGAGTTGCTGCATTTTTGTGAGCAAGTAAGATATCATCCACATAATGTATGACCAAGCACTGATCTTTAAGTGTGCTGGTCACATGAGAAACATATTTTTGGCAAATGGCCAGGCTATTTTTCATGCCTTGTGGGAGTACTGTCCACTTAAATCTTTTTGCAGGGAGCTGGAAATTGGGCTTCCATGCTGTAAAGGCGAAGTAGGCCTTATCCTGCTCTGTGATGGGAATGGAAAAGAAACAATCTTTGATATCAATGGTAACTATGTGGTATCCGTTAGGAATGGCCCCTGGATGGGGAATGCCAGCCTGGAATCTGAGTATTTTAACAGGCTCCTCTGGCTGGTGTCTGGGGAACTGGCTCTAGGTGGAATCAGTTATTCCTTGAGGTTACGATAACTGCAGTGAAGTCATCCCCACTTTCTCTTTTTCCAGTCAAGAAGTGGAATTGTTATAACGCCAACCATCTTTTTTATGATTTTGTTGATGGCTCTCAAATCCTGTAGTAGCCTATATTTTCCATTTCTTTGGTGTCACAAACATGGGCATGTTGTGAGGGCTAGTGGAGGGCTCTATGTGTCCCTTTTCCAATTGTTCCTGTACCAGTTCTCTAAGGATGCCAAGTTTGGGTTGTAATATTGGCCACTGCTCTACCCAGATGCTTCCTGTTTTTTCCCATTCAGTGGGGATTGGGCCTGGCTTTTGTATGAGGTGAGCAGTGGCCACTAGAATTGGGGTGAATCTTACTTGTAGGATCTCCATTAAAGCTGTTGGCTTGTGGAGATCTGTGATCCATAGTAAGGACCTCTGGCATTTGTGAGAGCACATCTCTCCCCCATAAGGTCGTGGAAACCTTAGCAATTAGGAGAATGGACATTTTGATGATATTGATTCTTCCAATCCATGAGCATGGAATATTCTTCCATTTTTTGGTATCCTCTTCTATTTCTTTCTTTAAGATTTTGCAGTTCTCATTCTAGAGTTCTTTAACGTCTTTGGTTAAGTTTATTCCAAGGTATTTGATTGGTTTTGAGGTTATTGTGAATGGGATTGATCTTAGAAGTTCTTTCTCAGCCGGTGCTGCGGCTCTATAGGCTCATCCTCTGCCAGCGGCACCGGCACACTGGGTTCTATTCCCGGTCGGGGTGCTGGATTCTGTCCCTGTTGCCCCCCTTCCATGCCAGCTCTCTGCTATGGCCCAGGGGTGCAGAGGAGGATGGCCCAAGTCCTTGGACCCTGCACCCGCATGGGAGACCAAGAGAAGCACGTGGCTCCTGGCTTCAGATCATCGAGGTGCGCCGGCTGCAGCGCACTGGCTGTGGCGGCCATTGGAGGGTGAAACAACGGCAAAAAGGAAGACCTTGCTCTCTCTCTCTCTCTCACTATCCACTCTGCCTGTCAAAAAAAAAGTTCTTTCTCAGCCATGGCATTGCCTGTGTATAAAAAGGCATGGGACTTTTGGCATTGATTTTATATCCTGCTGCTTTGCCAAACTCTTCTATGAGTTCCGATAGTCTCTCAGTAGAATTCTTTGGATCCCCCTAATAAAGAATCATATCATCTGCAAAGAGGGATAGTTTGACTTCTTTCTTCCCAATTTGTATCCCTTTAATTTATTTTTCTTGCCTACTGGCTCTGGCTAAAACATCCAGAACTATATTTTATCAGCAGTGGTGAGAGTGAGCATCCCTGTCTGGTACCAGATCTCAGTGGAAATGCTTTCAACCTTTCCCCATTCAATAGGATGCTGGCCATGGGTTTTTGATAAATTGCTTTGATTATATTGAGGAATGTTCCTTCTATACCCAATTTGCTTAGAGTTTTCATCATGAAAGGTGTTGTATTTTATCAAATGCTTTCTCTGCATCTATTGAGAAAATCATATGGTTTTTCTTCTGCAGTCTGTTAATGTGGTGTATCACATTGATTTGCACACATTGAACCATCCCTGCATACCAGGGATAAATCCCACTTGGTCTGGGTGGATGATCTTTCTGATGTGTTGTTGTATTCTATTGGCCAGAATTTTATTGAGGATTTTGCGTCTATGTTCATCAGGGATATTGGTCTGTAACCTTCTTTCAATGCTGCATCTTTTTCAGGCTTAGGGATTAGGGTGATGCTGGCTTCATAGAACGAATTTGGGAGGATTCCCTCTTTTTCGATTGTTCTGAATAGTTTGAGGAGAATTCAGCTTATTTTTCTTTAAATGTCTGGTAGAATTCAGCAGTGAATCCATCTGGTCCTGGGTTAAAAAAATGGGGCAGCTCTGTATGGCTCATGTGTGACAGACACACTAATAGGAGATATTAATGGGGCAGCCAGCTGGGGTATATGGAAACTCCTCACAATTTTTGTGGTGTACATTTAAAATTAACAACACTCATACAATTTTAGAAAATATTTATTTGAAAGGCTAAGTTAGATGAATGGGGGCAAGGAAAGAGAAGGAGAGAGATCTTCCATCTGCTGGTTTACTCTCCAAATGGCCACAACAGCAGAGCTGGGGCAGACTGAAGCCCTGAACCTGGAGCTCTATCCAGGTCTTCTCCATGGGTGCAGAGGCCCAAACCCATGGGCCATCTTCTGCTACTTTCCCAGGTGCATTAGTGGGCACCTGGATCAGAAGTGGAGCAGCTGAGACTAGAACCTGTGTTCATACGGGATGCTGGTGACACACAGATGGCGGTGACACAACACCAGCCCTATAATATGTTTTAAAAAGAAAGCAATATCAGCAGAGCACACATGCACACTTTGCTTTCAGAGGGGACAAGACGATGTGGAAGACGAAGCCTGCAGTGGACAGCCAGCCCCACCGGTGTTCAAGGGGAAAGGTGTCTGGTGAGTGCCTAGGACAGAAATAGCAGCTAACGCATCAGATTTCTCAAGGGGCTCAGCTTACACAATTCCAACTGAAATATTCAAGGGCAACAAACTTTTTTTTTAAGATTTATTTATTTGAGCCAGCGTCGTGGCTCCATAGGCTAATCCTCCACCTTGTGGCACCAGAACACGGGGTTCTAGTCCTGGTCGGGGTGCTGGATTCTGTCACGGTTGCCCCCCTTCCAGGCCAGCTCTCTGCTATGGCCCAGGAGTGCAGAGGAGGATGGCCCAAGTGCTTGGGCCCTGCACCTGCATGGGAGACCAGGAGAAGCACCTGGATCCTGGCTTCAGATCAGCGTGGTGCGCCAGCTGTAGCGCGCCAGCCTTGACAGCCATTGGAGGGTGAACCAATGGCAAAAGGGAGACCTTTCTCTCTGTCTCTCTCTCTCTCTCTCTCACTGTCCACTCTGCCTGTCAAAAAAAAAAAAAAGATTCATTTATTTGAAAGGCAGAGTGACAGCGAGAGAGAGACAGAGAGAGAGACAGTGAGAAGGAGATAGAGAAAGGTCTTCAATCCACTGGTTCATTCCCCAGGTGGCCACAATGGTCAGAACTGGGCTCTTTCTCCATCTCTTTCCATCCCTTCCATGGCTGAGGGCTTCCTCCAAAGCCCTATGCAGTTTTTCTCTCCCTGTGTGTGTGTCTCTCTCTCAAGAGCTGGGATAAAACTGCATGCTTGGCACTTGCCTTCAGTGTGTGGGTGTGGGTGTGAGTGTGTGGGTGTGAGTGTGTGGGTGTGTGGGTACGTATGCATGCATGTATGTGTGTACATGTGTGCATATATATGTGTGTATGCATGTGTGTATGCATGTATGTGTAAGTATGTATGTATTTGGGAGTGGGTGTGTCTGGTTGTGTATGTACGCATGTATGTGTTTGAATGTATGTGGGGGGATGGGTGTGTCTCAGTGTGTATGTATGTAGGCATGTGTATGTATGTATGAATGTGTGTATATGGGTGTGGAGGTGGGTATGTGGGTGCATCTGTGTGTGTGTGTGGCTGTGTATGAATCTATGTATGTCTATGTATATATGTGTGTGTGTCTTTCTGTTTGTGTGTATCTATGTGTATATGTGTGTGTGTGTCTGTGTGTCTTTGTGTGTGCATCTGTGTGTCTCTGTGTGTGTGTCTGTCTTGTGTGTGTTTGTGTGTGGGTTTTTTTTTATGTTTGTTTGTGTGGCAGCAGGACATCTTCGCCTCCTGAAGTTCAAGCTCTGCCTTACAAGATGCATTTTCACAAATTCTTTGCGAGAACCAGCAAAAGAGGAGACAATCTGAGAGCGCTGATGTCTACCGGGTAACCCCCACAGGCCTGCATCAGGAACTCCAATGGATTCTTGTTAAAGGAAACCAAAGCCCTTTGTTGCTGTTCCCTCTGCAGCGCCCAGGTCTTTTCACCGCAGCCACAAGGACTTTACCCCCGACCAGCTGGGGATGCTGCAAGCTGTTTTAGAAACCAGCCGCTGCCCAGATTGGAGCCGAGTCAAAGAGTTAGCGTCCTAGCTTCATCTGGATGCGTATGTGACCAAGGTATGTCCTGAGCCCCGCGCCCTCCGCGCCGCACACTCACTTGCTGTGGTCACCACTGCGCTGGCTGCTCAGGGCAATGGCCAATGCGCACGCTGTGCTTCGCAGTCCCCGCGAGGCTGGCAGGCAGAGGCTGCCCCGGGACTTGTCCCGAACTTCCTGCGCGTGGGCACTTGACAAGAAAGACTCCCCCGGGCGGGGCGCTCGCAGCTGCATTGCGGTTGCGGTTGTGGGCACAAGAGTTCAAGTCTGATCCAGCTGGCGGTGGTGGCCAGGACCAAGCCTGGTGGATGGCGCCACACCCAGGAGCCAGCCGAGAGCCACCCGCGCAGGCGGAGCAAACACGTGTGTACACGGAGTGCATTTCCAAATTGTATTTCTTTAAATGTATTGGATGAGAGACAATGAGACAGAATTTTTATTTAAAGATTTATTTATCTCTTTGAATGAGTTAGAGGCAGAGAGAGGTGTCTTCCATCGGCCGGTTCACTGCCTCTAGGGCACACGGCGGCCACGCGACCCCTTGGCCAGATGACCCCACCAGGCCTCCCCTCTGAGGGTTTCCCCACCTCTCAGTGCTGTGTCCTTAGAGACCGAGCTCCCAGAACTTGAGCCTTTGTGGTGCAAAGCCTAGCGCGGAAAATTCTAGGTTCTGCTGCAGAGGATCGCTTGGGAGCAGCGCAGAGGCTGCTCGGCCCCCTCCCCTTTACCTGATGCCTGCGGCTCCCTCCCGGGCCCTGCACAGCATTTGAGAAAGAGGCTTGAGCCCAGCGTGCCCACGCCACAAGGACCCCGAGCTTCTGAGGCCCATGGGGTCTCCCTGGGGTCCTTGCCCCTGGAGTAACCTGTTCCCTCCCTTCCTCCCCAGACCTGGTTTAAAAATCAGCACGCCAAGCAAAAAAACTGCAGCGAAAGGGCCATTCCCACCAGCCCAGCGAGTCCACACCTCAGCCTCCTCCTCCTCCACCTCCACTGTCTCCGCCAAGGCCGCCGCCAACAGGCTTGGAGCTCAGCGTGCCCGCTCAGGAAGAGCAGGGCCACGGGGCTCCCAGGCACAGGGCCCGAGGCTGCTGAGGACCCGCTGCCCGCTGATCTGCACAATATCCATCTGGACTCCTCTGCACCCTGGGCTTCGCTGCCCCATGATGTCGGGGAGCTCGTGCGCATGTACAGCTTGTTCGAGGACGAGGAGCCCGATGACCTAGCAGAGTACCTGTACCCCCAGGCTTAAAGGAGGCTCTGACTGTGAATAGGGTGCCCCACACTCGGCCAGTCTGAGCTTGGGCGTGCGTCCTCTAGCATAAGAAAATAAAGCTCAGTAATGGCAAAAAAGGAAAAAGAAAAGAAAAAAAAAACAAAACAAAAAACACCCTACAAAAACACAACCATCCTCCCCCCAACATATAAAGAAATAAAGCCGGACCCCTCATCCTCCCGCCTGCGTCCTCTATCCTTCCTGCTTCCTTTGCATGCAGCCCCGCCTCTGACTTCACCTCCACGTGGTAGGTCTGCTGAGGACCAACAACCCTGGGGTCCTGAGGTGGGGCGGGGGTCCTGGCTCCCTCAGTCACAGAAGCACTGAGTCAGCCTCTACAGTTGCCCCAGCTCCCACTGGGAGACCCCTGTGTTGTGGGCAACCGAATCATCCCCAAGGAGGCAGCAGGGCAGGCCGAGGCAGTGTGGGTGCTGCTCCCTCTTCCTGTGCAGGAACCCCACTGCAGCCCCCGCCCCGCTCTACAGAGCATGCCCAGGCCACAGTGCTCTGGCTTGGCACCTCGGCTTCCTGGCTCTGGGAGCCCAAGGGACCAAGCGCTCCTGCCAGTCCCTGCCCTCTGCCCCGAGCGGCCGCTTCCTGGCGCTGCCTGGCACTGGGCAAGGGCTTCAGAGTCCAGAGCAGCCACAAGAAGGAGCGAGCTAAAGCCCAAAGCCCAGGTCTCTCCCTGGAGGGGTTTTCCAGTCTGATCTCCCAACTCTGCTGTGGGCCAGTTCTTTCCTCTCTGTTAGCAGATTGATTTCTTTGGAAGGTAGTTCCAGAAAGGGAGAGACAGAGGACACAGCTCTTCCATCTGGTGGGTCACTCCCCGAATGGTGAGTCCCTGGGGCTCCGACATGGAGCCCAGTGTTTCTGGAACCTTCTCCACCAGTTTTTCGGCTCTCACTGGAGCTCCAAGAGGGGGTGGCCCAGGCCTCTGTGGCTGTCCAGGGTTGCGTCTGTTCATTGATTCCGAGTGCTCTGCAGCTCTGCTGTAGAAGCCAGTGGCCCAGGGTCTTGGTCCCAAGTCAACCTCACTCACTGGTCCTGTGGGAAATTCTCCACTGCTGCTGGATTGCACAGGGCCTGGATCACGAGGCACAATCTGCACAACCCCCCAGGCGCTGGCATCACACAGAGAGCTGGGGCTCCTTTCACCAGGGAGAAAAGGGTTTAGGTTCTTACTTGAATGAGTTACACAGAGGGGGGGGGGACAGGGAGAGCAGTATTCCATTCGCTGGTTCACTCCCTGATGGCCATAATGGCCAGCACTGGGCCAGGTAGAAGCAGGAGCCAGGAGCTTCTATGAGGACACCCACATGGTGTCAGAGGCCTATGTACTTGGGCCGTCCTCTGCTGCATTCCCAGGCCATTGACAGGGAGCTGGATCAGAACTGCAGTGGCCAGGACACAAAGTGGCACCCATGTGGGATGGCGGCTTTACCCGCTTCACCACGGTGCCATCCCTGGATGGCACCTCTTGGGTGAGAATCCTAGGACCTGCAGAGGAGAAGGCAACACTGGCCTCCTTGCCCTGGTCTTTGTTCCAATGCCCCGGAGCTGTGCCTTAGGGTAGCACTTCTGCATGCCTTCAACCCCTCCTAGCCAGCTGCCATAGGGGGGAGCTGTTCTGTGGGATGCCGTCAGGAGCTATACCTGGCGTTCTGCCTCAGCACAAGTGCACGGCACAAATCCTGCACCTGATGCTGACAGTGGACTGTGGGGCACAATCCCGTGTCTCCTCTGTTCTTCCGTTGTCACACACGTGAGATCAGTGACAGAGGAGGGCTGTGTGAGAACTGTGCACCTGCTCGATTTCCTGAAAACCTAAAACTCCTCTCCAATGTAGCATCTATTATTAGTATTAATATTACTATTTGTAAAATCAAGTTTTGGGGGAGGCCTTTGGCTCAGTGCCTCAGAAATGGCTTAGGGGGCCTGCATTCCCCATTTGAGTGCCTGGGTTCGAGTCCTGGCTGCCACCTAAGGTGCACCCTGGGAGGCAGTGCTGATGCTCAGTACTTGGATCTTGGTCCCTGGTTGAGAGTTCCAGGCCCTGGCAGTTGTGGGCACTTGGGGACAGGGAACCAATGCTGGCAACTATCTATGTCTTTCGCTCTGCCTTTCTGGTAAAGAGAAATCCATTTAAACAGCAGTGTGTGCTTGGTTGGTCCTACAGGAATGAACCAGTCTGTATGAGCCCCTGCCGGTGACCTGGAGACAGCCCTGGAGGGACCACTCCTCTGCCTTGTTCTTTACAAAAGCAAACATGCTGGGAGTTTGGGGGGATCTCTGGGCTGGTCCGAGGCATCACAGCCTGGAGGTTGGTTTTCTGTAGCGTGTGGACCTTTTGTAACGGTGAACTTAGATACTTGTGAAGTGCTACAAGAAGAGGATTTGTGGAGTTCCTGATGGCGGTTAGGCGGCCCCTGGACCCCATAGCGCCCTTGGCCCCCAGCCACTGCCGGAGAGTCGGGGGTCGCCGCCACCGTGGAACGCCAGGGGGCGCCATCGTAGACAACGCGAAAGCCAGGGCGGCGGGGCGCGGTGGCCACGTTCGTGGGCTAAGGTCCTCCCGTGCTCTCGGGCGGTGGGTGGGCAGCGGGCCCACCCTGGGGCACGCACAAGGGGACAGGGCTAAGACTAGGAGCCCAGACCCGCTTTCCAATGGTCAAGCTCTTCAAGCAGGAAGAGCACTGCACTGGGGGCTCCCTGGCCAAGGTCCCTAAGGCTACAGAGGACCCGCTGCCTCCCGACCTCCAGGACATCCATCTGGACTCTTCTGTGCCCAGGGCTTCGCTGCCCCACGATGTCAGGGAGCTGATACGGATATATGGCTTGTTTGATGATGACAAGCCCGACGGCTAGGAAGACTACCTGTACCTCCAGGCTTAAAGGAGACTCTGAAACTGAATTGGACTCCCCATGCTCGGCCAGTCTGAGCTTGGGCGTGTGTCTTCTCTCCTAAGAAAATAAAGCCCAGTAATGGAAAAAAAGAAACAAAACGAAAAAATAAACCAAAAACCCCTAAAAAACAAAACCACCCTTCCCAAAAAGATAAAGAACAAACCCGTAGCCCTCATCACCTACCACCTTTGTCTTTTGTCCTTAATTCCTTCCTTTGGGTGCAGTGCCGCCTCCGCTTTTGCCTCCTCAGGGAACCGGGTAGGGCAGGGGTCCTGGCTCCCTCAGTCACAGAAGCACTGAGTCAGCCTCTACACTCGCCCCAGCTCCCACTGGGAGACCCCTGTGTTGGGGGCAACCGAGTCATCCCCAAGGAGGTAGTGGGGTAGGCTGAGGCAGTGTGGGTGCTGCTCCCTCTTCCTGTGCAGAAACCCCACTGCGGCCCCCGTCCCGCTCTACAGAGCACGCCCCAACCGCAGTGCTCTGGCTTGGCACCTCGGCTTCCCGGCTCTGGGAACCCAAGGGACCAAGCGCTCCTGCCAGTCCCTGCCCGCTGCCCCGAGCGGCCACTTCCTGGTGCTGCCCGGCACTGGGCAAGGGCTTCAGAGTCCAGAGCAGCCACGAGAAGGAGCGAGCTAAAGCCCAAAGCCCAGGTCTCTCCCTGGAGGGGTTTTCCAGTCTGATCTCCCAACACTGCCATGGGCCAGTTCTTTCCTCTCTGTTAGCAGATTGATTTCTTTGGAAGGTAGTTCCAGAAAGGGAGAGACAGAGGGCACAGCTCTTCCATCTGGTGGGTCACTCCCCAAATGGTGAGTCCCTGGTGCTCCGACATGGAGATCAGCGCTTCTGGAACCTTCTCCACTGGTTTTTTGGCTCCAACTGTTGGTAGGGGGGCTGAATCCTGAACCACCCAATTCTGGGAGAGGTGGCCCAGAATTCTGTGGATGTCCTGGGTTTCATCTCTTCATTGACTCTGAGTTCTCTGAAGCTCTGCTGTAGAAGCCAGTGGCCCAGGGTCTCTGTGCCAAGTCAACCTAACTTTTGATCTTCAGTGGTCCTGTGGGAAATTCTCCCTTCCTGCTGGGTTGCCCAGGGCCTGGGTCACAGAGGCACAGCCCAAACAACACCCCGGGGAAGTGGAATCACACACAGAGCTGGGGCTCCTTTCACCAGGGAGAAAAGAATTTAAGTTCTTATTTGAATGAGTTACACACACAGAGAGAGAAAGAAATCAGGGCCAGAGGTTTTCCACCAGCTGGTTCACTCCCCTGATGGCCACAATGGCCAGCACTGGGCCAGGGAGAAGCCAGGAGCCAGTACCTTCTTTGAGGACTTCCACATGGGTATCCAAGGCCTATGTACTTGGGCCATCCTCTGCTGCATTCCCAGGCCATTGGCAGGGAGCTGGATCGGAACTGCAGCAGCCAGGACACAAAGTGCCACCCATGTGGGATGGCGGCTTTACCTGCTGCACCACAGTGCCAGCTCAGGATGGCGCCTCTTGGGTGAGAATCCTAGGACCTGCAGAGGAGAAGGCAACACTGGCCCCCTTGCCCTGGTCTTTGCTCCAATGCCCCGGAGCTGGGCTTTAGGGTAGCATTTCTGCATGCCGTCAACCCCTCCTAGCCAACTGCCAGAGCAGGGCAGCTGTTCTGTACGATGCTGTCATGTTTTATACCTGGTATTCTGCCTCATCACAAGCGCATGGCACAAAGCCTGGACCTGAAGCTGACCCTGGACTTTGGAGGATAAGCCCACATTTCTATTCTTCTGATATCACACACACACGAGATCATGACAGAGGAAGCTGTTGACCCACAAGGGAGGGCTGCGTGAGAACTGTGCACCTGCTCGATTTCCTGAAAACCTAAAACTCCTCTCCAACGTAGTGTCTGTTATTAGTATTAATATTACTATTTGTAAAATCAAGTTTCGGGGGAGGCCTTTGGCTCAGTGCCTCAGAAATGGCTTAGGGGGCCTGCATTCCCCATTTGAGTGCCTGGGTTGGAGTCCTGGCTGCTGCCTAAGGCAAACCCTGGCAGGCAGTGCTGATGCTCAGTACTTGGGTCCCTGTCCTTGGACAGAGTTCGAGGCCCTGGTGCTTGTGGGCACTTGGGGGTTGGAAACCAATGCTGGCAAATCCAATCTGGGTCTCTTGTTCACCCCTCAACCAGAGCTTCATGCTCTCTACCATACGCACACACCTGTGTGGTCAGCCACATGCCTGTGATCATGCTTCCCTGTAGAGACCGCTCATATGCTGAATATAATGCTTAAGTTACAGTGCACCAAGCTGACCATCCTAAGAGCTGTCATGTATTAGGGGACATGAGTACAAAGTACATTTCTGTCTCATTTAGTATTTTCCCATGTTTAGTGAATGGGTTGATTTTACTCAGAAATTTTCCTGACAGAAAGACAACAAACAAAAAGTATAATATACCAACTGTGTGTTTCCATAAGAAAGTAATTTATCCTATTAGATACTTCTGTAAAGACTAAGCAAATGCCTATATAGGATAATGATGAAACTTCAGTTTTCTGTGGTCCTTAGCTTTGATACCTCAAGACACTGAGTAGCAGCTGTCTGACATCTTCCAACAAGATGCCCCGGGCCCTGCTGCCCTTTCTGTAGGTGTTGCTCTCACCAGAAGAATAAAGACTCCATCACACAAATCTCACGTAATCCATGGCTTTTGTCCAGAAACACCAAAATGAGATTCCATCTGTCCTGAACTGCAAGTCAAAGTCCCCGAGCAGGGTGAAGAACAAAAAATGTCCAAGCCCCTGAGCTGCTGGCCTTCTGTTTGGCATTGAGGCCCAGGCCACCACTGGTCAGCACCATGGCCAGCACCACACACACAGCATCAGCACTGTGGACAGCTCAGAGGTTGGCAGGAGCTGCAACACTCTGAGATAAAAATTGCATAAGCCCAGGCCAGACAAGGAATCCAAAGTTGCCATGGAAGGATGGAATTTGTGATTTCCTTGAAGACCATAGACACAATCTAGGATGACATTTGGGACAATGAGCTGCTGCTCTTTGTATGGGGGACCAACTGGGCCCAAGGAATGAGGCACTTGAATAAGCCTGGTAGTACAGGGAGCTTCCCAGGGGAGTGAAATGTATTTGTGTAATGGGCATGAGCATTAGCTTCAGTGGAAGATAATTTCAGAAGGAGCACTTTACATATCTTTGTTGAGAATAAGGCACAAAACTAGCCCAGCTTCAGAGAAAATGGAAGCATAAGGGTATGTATTCAGAGGCTGAGAGAAAGGACCAAGATTCCCAGGGAAAGAGGGAAACTGAAATGAGAGAGCCCTGTGTGCACTACAACCTTGTGTGCACTGTCCAAGCCCCACTCCCATCATCCACCTGATGCCATGACACCTGGGAAATGCCCAAAAATGGCCTGCAAGTGGAAGCCCCTCAAACCCTTCCCAAGCCTAACCCTACTTGAATGTTCACTTAAGCCACAGACACTGGCCCCTGTGCTTCCAGGACTAGGAAAGGACAGCCCCAAACCCTGCTAGCAGCAGCGTTCTCTCCCTGGAGGTTAACCTGCTCCCGCCTGTGGACTTTCCCTCTGTCTTTTTTTTTTATCTTTTATTTAATGAATATAAATTTCCGAAGTACGACTCATGTGTTACAATGGCTTCCCCCCCCATACCGTCCCTCCCACCCACAGCCCTCCCCTTTCCCACTCCCTCTCCCCTTCCATTCACATCAAGATTCATTTTCGATTATCTTAATATACAGAAGATCAGCTTAGTATACCTTAAGTATTTCAACAGTTTGCTCCCACACAGAAACATAAAGTGAAAAATAATAGATGATTTTTTTTAAATGATGATGAAATCAGATCAGACCTATTGTCATGCTTAATCCCAGTGAGAGTCAAGTTGGGAATTGATAATTTCTTTTTTTTTTTTTTTACAGAAGATCAGTTTAGTGTACATTAAGTAAAGATTTCAATCGTTTGCACCCCCATAGAAACACAAAGTGAAATATACTGTTTGAGTACTCATTATAGCATTAAGCCTCAGTGTACAGCACGTTAAGGACAGAGATCCTACATGAGGAGTAAGTGCACAGTGACTCCTGTTGTTGACTTTACAAATTGACACTCCTGTTAATGGCATCCGTAATCTCCCTATGCACCAGTTATGAGTTTCCAAGGCTATGGAAGCCCCTTGAGTTCTCCGACTCTTATCTTGTTTAGACACGGTCATAGTCAAAGTGGAGGTTCTCTCCTCCCTTCAGAGAAAGGCACCTCCCTCTTTGAAGACCTGTTCTTTCCACTGGGATCTCACTCACAGAGATGTTTTTGCCAGAGTGTCTTGGCTTTCCATGCCTGAAATACTCTCATGGGCTTTTCAGCCAGATCCGAGTGCCTTTAGGGCTGATTCTGAGGCCAGAGTGCTATTTAGGACATCCGCCATTCTATGAGTCTGCTGAGTATCTCACTTCCCATGTTGGATCACTCTCCCCTTTATTTATTCTATCGGTTAGTGTTAGCAGATACTAGACTTGTTTATGTGCTCCCTTTGACTCTTAGTCCTTTCATTATGATCAATTGTGAACTGAAATTGATCACTTGGAATAGTGAGATGGCATTGGCACATGCCACCTTGATGGGATTGAATTGGAATCCCCTGGTATGTTTCCAACTCTACCAATTGGGGCAAGTCAGCCCGAGCATGCCCCAAATTATACATCTCTTCCCTCTCTTATTCCCACTCTTATGTTTAACAGGGATCACATTTCAGTTAATTTTCAACACTTAAGAATAACTGTGGGATAATTACAGAATTAAACCAGTCATATTAAGTAGAACAGACAAAAAAATACTATGAGGGATAATGTATTAAGTTGTCCATTAGCAGTCAGGGCTATGCTGATCAAGTCACCATTTCTCATAGTGTCCATTTCACTTCAGGAGGTTTCCTTTTTGGTGTTCAGTCAGTTGTCACCGATCAGGGAGAACATATGGTATTTGTCCCTTTGGGACTGGCTTACTTCACTCAGCATGATGTGTTCCAGATTCCTCCATTTTGTTGCAAATGACTGGATTTCGTTGTTTCTTACTGCGGTATAGTACTCTAAAGAATAATATCCCATGATTTCTTTATCCAGTCTACCATTGATGGGCATTTAGGTTGGTTCCAGGTCTTGGCTATTGTGAATTGTGCTGCAATAAACATTAGTTTCCCTCTGTCTTGAAGTAGTTTGCTTCTCTGCTCACCTTTATCCACATGTCTTCCTTGATTCTCCCTCACCTGGAGGCAGGAAGCTGGCCCAAGCCTAGCCAGGGCTCACACTCCCGTAACATGGGGGTCTTGGTAACGACTGGGGACTGCACTGGCGAGACACGGTAGCACTTGTGCTGATTTCTGTTTGGAATGGTGAAAATATCCTCAGCACTGGGAATGCAACGTTTCCAAGGAAGGGAAGACACCAGCATGACTGCAATGCCAGTGATTCACACTGCTGGGAGTCCTGGCTCACCTCCTCCCACCAGCTGAACATCTGACAACTTAGCATCTGCCCTACAGGATGTCTACCAGATTGGCGACATTGGTGCTATCCCCGTGGCTGAGTGGAGACTGCTGTTCTCACACCGCATGCTGGTGACCTTTTCACCAGGCAATCTCATAACTGAAGTGAAGCCTGCTCAAATGCACATGAAGTCCTTGGGCCCCTGCACCCATGTGAGAGACCCCGAGGAAGCTCCTGGCTCCAGGTTTGGATCAATGTAGCTTTGGCCATTGTGCCCATCTGGGGAGTGAACCAGCAAATGGAAGACCTCGTGCTCTCTCTCTCTTTCTGTCTCTCTCTTCTCTCTCTCTCTCTTTCTCTCTGCCTCTGCCTCTCTGTAGCTCTGCCTTTTAAATGAATAAATAAATCTTTTAAAAAAGTGATCGAGAGGGAGAGAGTTTGATGTCTATCTGCTGCTGCTGCTGTCTGCATTAGGTGCATGGGTGTGGAGCAGCTTCGCTGACATTTCCCCAGATCCCCTCTAGGCCTCTGCTGAGTTCCAGGATGAATAGCTGTCTGCATCTCCCCCTCCGGGAACTGTCCAGGTTGCCACCAAGGAAGAGTCGTGGAGACCGAGGAAGGTCAAGCTAAGCACACTTAATTGATACTCTAGGCGACTAGGAGGAGAGATCACTCAAGCCTACTCCTGCAGGCACTAGCCACTACAGACCAGGAGCTTGTCTGCGCAGGCACAAGGCACTACAGACTGGGGAGAGAGGCTGAGCAACGTCTGGTTTACAGCGTCTGAGGGTCCCCTTATATACAGTTTCTAGAGGCTAGCCCCGCCCATATTCTGACCTCCCTGGGTCCCGTAGTCATGGCAATGACAGTTTGTGGCTAGGTCGTCTAGTCAGGCCATCCCTTTTCAAATCTTACCCGCTAGCGTGTTTACCTTTCTACTTTTCTTTCAAGCTGTGCTACTGCGCATTTACTTTATTTCAAATGGCGCTACAGTTACTTTGTTTCAAATGGTGCTACAAACACTTTCTCCATGAATGGTTCCCTAACAGTCCTCCCTTTTCTTTTCTTTAAATGTGCTTGTAGCCCTGCAAAGCCCGTTGAGCTGCTGGGCCCAGGGGATGAACATTCTTGAGCATATCCCGGTTTGATTTCCAGATTCGGGATCTTCTTTTTCTTCTTTTTCTTCTTCTTCTGTTTCTGGTGGGCTGGGTGTCTTTCGGAGGGCTAGGTATCCCTTCGCGAAATTCCGTCCAATTGAGAAGAGGTGCTGTAAGATAGGCTCCTATTTTAAACCATTTCCAGGATGGGAGCCAAGAGGAAACTGTGTCAGTCAGAATATGTATTGCCTGTTCCACTGTTTTGACTTGATCTATCTTAAATGCGCTATATTTTGAAGCTGTATTATCTGTAGAGCTCTCTTAGTAATGTTAGCCTCAAGATGAGCGGTTGCATTTACCCACTCTAGCCAGGTAGAATGGTTGTGTTTGAACATATCAGTTAGTTGCATTGCATTAGGAATGGATAGATTGTTCCATGGAATGGTGGTAATGCAAACTCTTCCAATCGCTTCACACTCGAGTTCTCTTTCCAAAGCTAGTATAGTAATTATCTATTCTATTTGTACTGTGTGTGCTTCGAGCATCTGGAGCCCCATAGCATGTGTCTTAAGCAGTGCTGACTGGTCACCTAGCTGAGCCCGTTGTTCCTGAATTACCTTCAGGAGGGACTCCAAAGCATCTCCCTGTAGTTGGGTAGTGCTTAGAGCCAGTGCTCCAGTCACAGCGCCAGCTACCATGGCTGCTGACACTGCTGTAGCGACAATAGCTGCTGTTACTCCAAAGTCTCTTTTTTTATGCATCGGTTTTATTGGTATAGTCAAATCAGACATATTTACTGATACATATGTGAAGGGAGTTGCCTTTACCACCATATATGGAGCCAAGAATGCTATCATTCTATCTTCCCATCCAAGTCCCTTATATAGCAACCGAGCTCCTTTTTAGAATCTAATGGGTGTGTGCATCTAGCATACAATACCTCCCCTTCTGTCCTGCCGGCCCAACTTCCTGGGTCTTCCCTTACTGGAGTTTTTACAAAATGTTTGTGAAACATTTCATATCCTGCCTGCCAAAAACAATGTGTTGGCTGATTATTACTTGGAGGTCTACATCTAATATATCTATGCTGTGAGCCATTTTTACAAATAAAAGAGACAGAAAACTCATCTCGAACTGTTGACCATTGTATTTTATACTAAGCCTAACACTTGTTCTTCTGTTTTAACACTTGGCAATATAATTAAGATGATAATTGTCATTATCAATCCATAAGCTCTGAGCATAAGTAGTTCAAATCTTTCCCACAATCTCATTTAGTTGCCTAATATTTTAAATCATTTAAACATCTGCTTACCTTCAATTAGCTTACCTTTATCTGGGTCCCATCTCCGTTTGCTGCTGCTGTTGTCATTTCTGGAGTTCTTTAGTCCTAGCTCTGGAATATGAAATCCCTAATTCTTTCTGTAAAAAAGCACCTTACAAACACATGAGTTCTTTTGACAGGATAATTGCAATTGATATTCCATTAGTGCCTAATTGGAAATTCCCAAATCCTGAGGTCCTGGGGCTGGAGCCATCCTAACATGTCTTTGGGGCAAGCTAATAATCCCCTTTTCAGGTGTGTCGATCACTACTGCTCCTTCTCCTTTCCAAAGGATGGTAGTGGGCCCTTTCCAGTCTTTACTGTTGGATAATCTATAAAAGCAAAGGAGTTTTTTGTCTTTAAATTTCTGGAGTTGGAGCGCTTGCTCTAATTCTTGCCATCTCTGATGGATATATCTTTCAGTAGGAGTATAGCCCCCTCTTCCTCCCCTTTTCTTTTGATTAAGGGCGATAAGAGCCAATTGTAGCCGTGCTTCAATGGTTTGAACCACATCGGCAAATTTATCCATTTCTTGTCTTAAGGATTGATTAGCTCTCTCAACCATTCCCTGTGACTGTGGATCATAGGGTGTGCCTGTGGTATGATCAATATTTAAATATCGGCACAGTCCCATGACCTTTTCCGCTGTGAAGTTAGGGCCATTATCTATATGGAGTGCTTGGATATGAAATAGGTTCTGTAGCTCTAATATTCCCCATACTGTTTCCTGAGCATTTTCCTTAGGAATTAGCTTAGCCCATAGAAGGCCAGTAGATGAGGCCATTGAGAAATGGCTACCAGAATTAGCCGGGCCTCATAGTGGGTCACATCCATTTGCCACAGTCCTGGCCCTGATCTACTAATATGAGGAGTAGTTCCTCCTTTATGCACACACTTGGGGCAGTTCTTTATTATTTGTTCTGCTACAATTTTTGGTAAGCTGAATTGTTATCTCAAGTATGACACATCACTATGCCATTTAGCATGATCATCCGTGGCTGTCTCAATATGTTCTAGAAAAAAGATGTTTGGTGCCTTACTTGTGTCATGGAGGAAAGGCATTAAAATTAACTGAGCTACTAGTTGTCCTGTTTTTACATATACTATTTTTTGGGATAGGTTGACCAATCTTATCTTTAAAGGATTTTGATCTCCTGGGCTGATGAAACCTCCAACTACTTTTACTTTGGCCTCAGTCATCTCTGGTGTTTCTGTTATCCACCCCCACTATCCTGGGATTATGATAATTCATGTTTGTAGGTTAAGGGTCTCTATTACCTTTGGCATAAGTACTAGATCTCTTGGGGCATTTATGGAGGATCCAATCTGTTCTTGTTCTTTTTTCTTAATGTGACCACCTTGTACTACCAGGTTTATTTGAGTTGTATTTATTTGTGAAACTAATTTGTCAATATTTTCATTGCCTGGGATTCCCTTATGTCCAGGCACCCACTGGATGTAAATTGCTTCTTTACTTTCTATAGCTTCTAGTATGGTTCTAAGCAAGGGTTCTTCAATATTTACAGGTAGGGGTCTGGCCTCAATTAATGTATATACATATTGGGAATCCGTAACTATATTCATTATCGGGGGTCCTTCTTGAAGGGCTAGTAGCATGGCTCTTTTTTCTAATTCTTGAATACTTCCCTCACTCTCCTTAACTAGTTTAACTCCATCTGATCTCCAAAAGCCATATTTTCCTTGCCCTTGTTTGCTTCCTCCATCAACATATTAAGTAGGTCCTGGCACGGGATGACCTTGAAGACTGCTTAGTGCTCTTCTAAGCATTACAGACACATGGATACATTCAATCTGCGGTACCCAATGCAAGTAGGGGTCTTCCTGAATCATAATGTCTAAATCCTCTTTTTTATAGGTACCATATATATAGGTTCTTGCCCTATTCATATAATACATTCTTGTCTGATTTTATGTAGACATTTTAGGGCTCTAGTTAGAGGAGATGCTGCTAATACCTTTGGAAATTCCTGTCTACCTACCCAAAGGATATCAGATCCTTGGTGCACTTTATAATTTATGGTGCTACCTCCCATCATAACTGTACAGTAAACTTCCTTGCTGGGGTCCCAGTAGCTTAAAGGCTTGTGTTCTTGTAATAGCCTCCTTATAGTCCGTAACTCCTGTCTTGCTTCGGGGGTCCATTCCCTGATACTATTTAACTCTTGGTTTCCCTTCATCATAAGAGTAAAAGGTTTTGTCTTAATTCCAGGAACAGCTTGGGACATCCAATTAAGGAGTCCTACTTTCTTTTGTAGTTCATTTAGGGTGGGCTTCTCTGGAAGTTCTGGCAACTCTAGTTTTTGCAATGTCCATTTATTCGGGTGCAACAAGTACCCCATCCATGAATAAGGATATTCTCTTGTAATTCTTGTAATTCTTGTAATTTCTCATTCGGGGTCTCAAATCCCTTTTCTAAAAGCATTTTTCTGAGTTTTTCTATGATCAGTTTGTGGTGTTTTGGAGAATGATCGAACCCAATATATATATCATCCATATATTGGTAATGATATACTTCTGGGTGTTGTTGTCTCCAGGGCTCTAGTATGTCCCTTAGTGTGCTTGGGTAAATCAAGAGATTTACTACAAAACCTTGTGGGAGGCAATTCCAAAGATACGTATGGCCTGGACCTTGATTATGAACCTCTGGGATGGTAAAGGCAGTGTACTGCCTGAAGTCCTTATCCAGAAGGATGGTAAAATAAGCATCCCCTATATCCAAAACTGTAACCTGATTTCTTCTTTGTAATTCTCCAGGGTGTGGAATACCTAACTGAACTTCTCTTCCCTTATTTACTAACTTATTAAGTTATCTAAAATCTATTAACATTCACCATTTACCTGATTTTTTCCTTATCACAAATAGTGGAGTGTTCCAGGGATTATCTAGGTCTGCTGGAGATATCTTCCCTTCTTCTAGTAGTGTTTTTGTTATTTCCTTAATTCCTTCTAATTTTTCTTTGTTAACCATCGGGGAATCAAGGGACCTTTATTAGGATCTTTCATTTTTATCTTTATTGGGGTAATTTGGGTAGAGAGTTGCACCATAATTAGGGCTACCCCTAACTTTGTTAAGATATCCCTTCCAAATATATTGATGGGAATATCTGGGGATATTAGAATGGATGCCTTTGTCTTCCTTCCTTTTTTATCTTTCAGTGTAACCTGTGATATTTTTTGTAATTTAGAGCACCCTCCCACCCCCCCTATATTTTGCTATCCTTCTGTTATCCCTTCTTTTATTGCTTTAGCCTCTTGTTCCCTTATTATAGTTAAATTGGCCCCTGTGTCTAACAGCCCTATTATATCTTCCCCCCCTAGGTTTACTTTCAGGTAGCTCTTTGTTTTATTTGTATTTTGGTAGTTTCGGGTAGATCCCTGTCGCAGGGGCTTCCGTCTGTGTTTCCCCCAGGGGTGGGGCAGACAGCGGGATAGATGACTGGGTATTCTGGGCAGACGTCATCATGGTCCGGGGGGCATTGCCCCCCGCTTTCCCGTTTTTGGGCTGTCTACATACTTTTGCCATATATCCTGTTCTCCCATAATTATAGCATTTTAGCACAGTTTTTTCTACACTCCTACAATTTCCTGCCATATGCCCCTTTTTTCTGCACCTGTAGCAATTTCCCTGAAAACTTCTTGACCCTTGCTGTCTATCTCCAGCCTTTAAGGCCTCTGCCAGCACGGCCATCTTATAGGAGGTGGATCCAAATTCTCCACAGGCATGCATTTTTTCTTCTAATGAATCTCCTGGTCTTAAATTTCTAAGCAACTTTTTACATTCTTCATTAGCATTTTGAATGTTCATGGTGTCCTTTAAATATGTTCTCAAGTCCTCTCTAGATGTTTCCATATCAATCTGAGTAAATAATCGATTAATAAACTCCAGGTAGGGTTCTTTGGGCCCTTGTCTGATGCTGACTGCTTTAGGGGCCCCACTGATAGTTCTCTGGCATTCTTGAAGCGCCTCAAGAACCCATGTTCTATGGAGAGTTCTGGCATCAGCGAATCTAGGGCCAGCTGCTTCTTCTGGTGATAATCCAATTCCCCTAATCTGATCTGATGTTCGTGGCACTGGTCCAGCCGCATCGGCTGGGGGAGGGGGATGCATCTCATCCCATGCTATCACCTTCTCTTTTATCTTATCTATGACTAGCTGTTTCTCCGCTGCAAATCCAGGAGTTACATTCAGTAGCATATTGATGTCTACCAATGTAAAGTTTATTGAAATTACCCCAAAGTAAGTGATGGTAGCTGGGTGCGTGAGACCATGTTCCTGAACGTGTTTAAGCCAAGCAGCTATTAGTCCAGGTCCCACAGGCTCATTCTTGTCTACCACCTCTTATCATTATCGGGTAAGCTGACTGTTCTTTTGCTTTTTTCTTCCTTACTTAACTACCTGGGAATAACCTGAGGTTTTTTGCCTGCATTCTGTTATGACAGCATAGAGCTTACAGGCATCTCCTGTATTTTTTTGGATTTAATCATTTAATCCCTTGCCACAACAAATTAACACCTTAAGGGTGTCTACTGCACATTTATAATCTTTCCCTGTTGTGGCGCCTTCTCCTTTTTGTAGAAATTCTGCAGATCTTGGAGGTCCCATCCTGTACAAGCTGCTGCCAGCTTACAAGCCCTTGTTACATTTCCTGGTGAGTAGCACTTCACTTCCTTGCCTCTTGGTGCCTGGCCTGGAAGGACCTTCACCTTCTCTATACTCTCTAGTGCCTATCTATATTCTTTTGCCTGGGATGTCCCACCCATCGTGGTCTCTCAACCACCACTACTCACCCTTTCAATGATTCCTCAAGGGCTCCTCTCCTCACCATCTGACTTCAGGTCCCTGTTCCGGTGCAGGCTGTCAGGATCTCCCCCTCCGGGAACTGTCCAGGTTGCCATGAAGGAAGAGTCGATGAGATTGAGGAAGGTCAAGCTAAACACACTTTATTGATACTCAAGGCGACTAGGAGGAGAGATCACTCAAGCCTACTCCTGCAGGAACGAGGCACTACGGACCAGGAGCTTCTCCCCGCAGGCACAAGGCACTGCAGACCGGGGAGAGAGGCTGAGCAACCTCTGGTTTACAGCATCTGAGGGTCCCTTATATACAGTTTCTAGAGGCTAGCCCCACCCATATTCTGACCTCCCTGGGTCCCGTAGTCATGGCAATGACAGTTTGTGGTTAGGTCGTCTAGTTAGGCCATCCCTTTTCAAATCTTACCCGCTAGCATGGTTACCTTTCTACTTTCCTTTCAAACGGCGCTACAGTTACTTTCTCCATGAATGGTTCCCTAACAATGGGAGCCAGAGAACCACAGAGCCCCACCTTCACCTTCTGAACCGAATCTGGGTTGGGGCACTAAGAAGGATCCGACACCAGCTTATTCCTTAAAACTAGCAACCAACTACTTTTAATATCCCATTACTTGAGGAAACAACTTTTGCAGGTTTAACCTCAGAATAAATATATTTTTCCATTTATCTCTTGGTTAAGTTGCAAATTGCAGTTTTAACATTTATGGTAATAGGCAGTAGCAGACTTTGTGTGTGTATATATATTGTGTGTTTTCTTTTATTTTTAATTGACATATAATAATTATATATATATTTATAGGGTACAGTGTGATGTGTTGATACATAGAGTATTGATCAAGTCAGAGTAATTAGCATATCCATCACCTCAAAACCATTTCTGTCTTGTGAAACATTCAAAATTTTCTTGTAGCTCATTTGAATTGTACAATATATCATCATTGACTATGGTCACAATGTTGTAACTACAACTCCAGACTTATTGCTTCCATCTAATTGCAACTTTGCACTTCTTAAGCAACCTCTTTCTAAGAACCTCTTCCTTTCGCCCCCATCCCCAGCCTCTGGTGACTCCCTCTCTGTTTAAGATTGTGTTCCAGATTCTATGCATGAGTGAGATTTTGTGTTACTTATCTTCCTGTGCCTGGTTTGCTTTGCTTAACATAATGTTCTCCAGATTCTCCATATTTTCATAAATGAGAGGATCTCACTTTTTTCTAATGCCAAATAGTATTCTATTATGGGAACATACCATATTTTCTTTATTCATTCATTTGTTGATAGACACCTAGGTTGATTTGATATCTTGGGTTAGTTAGGAATCCTATGATAATATAAATTATTGAACTTAATTATTAGTTCAAGTAGATAAACCTTCAAAGGGCAAAGAGTTCTTCTGAGTTAGGCAGGTCAAGTAATCCTGATTCTTCAGTTACAGTTTCATTTTTCTGCAAATGTCTAAATCTAAAAAAATGTTTTATCTCTTATGTTCTCTCTTTTTAAAAAGATTTTTCTATCTATTTGTGTGACAGGCAGAGAGAGAGATGAGATAAAAACTGTGTTGTGCATTATGGGATACAGTTTTATTGGCAGATGTTTAATTATGAATGTTCTTTCATTCAACAAGTAACTATTGAGTACCTACTGAGTGCCAGTACTGGGTTTGCTACTCAGTGAAACTACATTTGTGGAGGCAGAGTGTGGACAGGCAGTTAAAAAAGTGAGGTGACTTTAGATAAGGACAATAAGAAGAAAATAAAACAAGATTGTATAGTGGGAATGGGAGTAGAAGAGGTAGGTATGATGTAGAGTAGATGTTTCATTAGGGAGATCTGGTAACATCCACTGGGCACAGCCCTTTAGGTAGTCAATGAAAAGTCTAGGAAGTTGTTAAAGATTTTAATTCCCAGATCATATTCTTTATAAAAACTTTTCATGTATGACGATTGGAACTAAGCATTATCTGAATTTATTATAGAATTTGAAATAAGTTCTGTGAGATTTTTAGTTACCTAAAAATAGTAACTTTGGAAGTTTGCCTTTTGTATTTTGAAACTCAGGGTGATATTTTTATCTTGCAAAATGAAGGAAAAAATTGTATTTTTGTCATGTATCAGGCACTTAGAAATGTTTGCATGGTATTGCTAATGTTAACAAGTATAGTTCTGAATAAAAAAAGGTAAAATGAGTTAGTTTATAACTGATTGCCCCCACCCACCCCTTTTTAAAGAAACTGATCACCCATGAGAAGTTTGAAAGTGCATGTGAAGAACTCAGTAATGCATTACTTTGGGAACAACAGGCACAAATGCTATTGAAGGAACAGGCACAACAATTACAGGAGTTGAATTATAGACTGGAACTGCACTCCAGTGAGGAAGCTGACAACAAGCAAACTCTTGGAGAAGCTGTTAAGGTAGGAGAACACCTCTTGTGTAATGGCTTGTTTCTTCTATTTTGTGTGACTCTTGGAGAAATTCATGCATGTCTACTAACTCAGGAGTAGACTCCAAGATGTGAATATTAATTCTATGGGAGCTTATTAAGGTGGAATGAAACATGGCTCTGAACCTAACTTACAAGAGTGAGTTCTCATGTATTGCATATCTCAAAGTAGGCTTTCCTCATTGGTTGAGAACAAAGTGGAGATCTTTCCAGTCATAATTTGTTTTTGTTTTCTCTTTTTTGCTTCATCTCTGTAGTTCTTTTCCTTTTCTTGTTTTGTACTGTTTAGACTTTGGAAAACTCCATGTATCTTCTGGGTTCTGGAAGGTTTTGTGTCTGGTTCTGTCATTCTTATGTAAGTGCATGTTTAGAGGGAAGGGAGGTTTGGGTAGGAAGCGTTGTGTTCTACCTGTTACAAATTCCTGACAGTGGTATTTGGAAGGGAAAAGAGAAGTTAGTCTAAGAGCAACACTGCCTCTTGAATTGCTCTCTGGTTTCCTGTCTTGGGCTGCAGTGACTCATCCCACGCATTGCCATTCACCATGAAGTCCTTATAAGTGCTGCCTAATGTTGGTGCCATGCCCTTCAATTTTCAGAATTGTGAGACAAGAAACCTCTTTTCCTTATAAAGTTACCCAACATCAAATATTTTTGTTAGAGTAGTGAAACATGAACTAATATAATACTAATGTAGCTAAATCTTTATATAAATAACTGAAATTTTTTCATTAGGATAAATTCCCAGAAGAGGAACTATTAGGTTAAAAGCCTGCTGGTACTACGGCTCAGTAGGCTAATCCTCCGCCTAGTGGTGCCGGCACCTCGTGTTCTAATCCCGGTCGGGGCACCGGATTCTGTCCCAGTCGCTCCTCTTCCTGTCCAGCTCTCTGCTGTGGCCTGGGAGGGCAGTGGAGGATGGCCCAAGTCCTTGGGCCGTGCACCTGACTCCTGGCTTCGGATCAACACAGTGCACCAGCCGCAGCGGCCATTGGTGAGTGAACTAACATAAAGGAAGTCCTTTCTCTCTGCCTGTCTCTCTGTCCACTCTGCCTGTCAAAAAAAAAAAAAAAAACAAAAAAAAAACAAAAAAAAAAAACTAGGTAAAAAGCCAAATATGTTTTTCATGTGCATGTATCATTTGTTCTTGAGTAAATTTTTACCAATTGCATTATCTCCTAACATATACGATAATTTCACTTTTTGTCTATCTGGTTATTCCTATTTTAAATTTTTGCCAATTTGATAGGTATATCATTGTTACTGTAATTTGTGTTTCTCTGTTAAGCAAATGGAACATGTTTATAAACATATTGGTCAGTAAACAACATTTTTATGCTTTATCCTCTAATAAATAATGTAATTAAACCTGTTTTGTAAAAGCATCATAACTGTGTCACATTGGAGACTTTTTTCTGTAATAGTATGTAATTTGTGTTGAGATACAGCATCTTCCATTAGATAAACAGCTGTTCATATTAATTTCTTTAAAGTGCTGGTAGCTTAAATATTATTGTCAAAAGCAGAGAATTGTTTAATTACTATCTCTTGATTGGAACTGGCAGGTGGTAATGTGAAAATGTTGTCTGTGGGAGTCAGCATAGTTATGTAGAAAAAGCACTGGCCTCGGAATAAGTATTCCTGAATGTAAATCCAAGTTCTTGGACAAATTACTCAACATTTCTGGGCCTTAATATCCTGCAAAAATAAGGATAATGAGGATTTCTATGAGAATGAATTCAGATACTATTTAAAAAGCAGGTATATGCTTGATAAGTGTTCTTTGGTGTTTTCAGAAATACTTTCAAAAAGCTTTTGAACCATGTCCTGTACACAACTTCTTTTTAAAAATTAAATATATTATTTCTTTGTTATAAAAATGAACAGATTATAAATAGACGATATAGAAATGCAGAAGAGAAAACAAGTTACCTATGCTGTGTCATCTGAAAAGATTGTTTCCAATGTATTTTCTGTATGTAATAGTTTTTATAAATCACACTTTGTTCTAGAATATCTTTCTATATAATATAGCAAGATCTTGAATAAAGTACTTTTGGTATCAGAAAAATCTCCAAGGGCAAAAATCTAACAAGCAGCAATGTCAATCAGCTCCAGCATTTGGAAATCAAAGTTAGCATGGTGAACAGGTGCTGGGTTTATCCTGGAGGCAAGTAGCAACAACAATGCCAGCAGCAGGAGACTAAATGTTGGGTTCCATCACTGGATAGGAGCTTGAACTTGAGATCTTCACATTAAGGACTGCTGAATCCTCTAAAAGGGATAATCTCAGGTCACTAGGATCCCATTGCTCTTGCAGAAGTGAGTGCAGGATTCTCTGTGGAAGAGGCTTGCTTCATATAGTTCCTTTGGGAGCTCCTAACGAGTAAGATCACCCAAGTAACGGACACATGGATAGACAGATATATTAATCTTATGAACATCTAAACTCTCTTGTCAATCCCAATTATTTGTGCTTTCTGAGTTTTTCTGCATAAACAATCGTATCCTTTGTTCTATAGTGAGAGTGTTGTTTATCCCCACTTCTAAATGTTGTACCATTAGTATTTTTTGCCTAGTAGAAGTAGGTGTGGTAGGCATCCTTTCCTTGTTCCGAATGTTAAAGAAAATCTTTCTGAGACTCCATTAAGAAGGGAAGTTTGCCATAAATTTCTAGTGATAATCTTTGTTGGGTTAAGGGAGTTATGTTCTTAGAGTATGCATAATTTTTTAAAAAGCATGAATAGATATTGGATATTATCAGACACATTTTATGTATTTATTGAGACAATGATGTGGTTTTGAATTGTAAAGGTTGGACATCCCTAACAGGAAATCTAAAACCTGTAATTATCTAAAATCCAAAACTTCTTGACTGCCTAAATGACACTTTAAATTTTTCAAGTTTCAGAACATTACAGAATAAGATTTTTAGAAGAGAAATGCCCAGCTGATAAAATTTGTGAAATATTCCAAACTCTGAAAAACTCTTTAAAATCTGTAGCACTTCTTGTCCCGGCCTTTTATATAAGGAATACTCCACCTATATCTTGTTGGCAAACTGGTCTGCATTTTGGACTGTGAGTTATGAATGTTCTTGTATGCTTAAGGGATTATAAAGCCAAACAGGCAAACATAACTAAAGAAGACTGTGTCACACAGGCTGCATGTGGCACACAAAACCTGAAGTATTTTCTATCTTAAGTTTGCTAGCTCCTGGATTATATTATTCACTCTGCTCATGTTAATCCAGCCTTGTGTTACTCAGATAAACCCGCTGTGCTTATTTATATGTAATAAATGCTGTACTCTAATTCTTAATTTTAAATTTATGACATTTAGGTCTACAGTCTTAATTGAGACTGTGTTGGAACTTTATCTCTCATACTATCATTGAAATGTTTTGTATCAAGTTTGTGATAACATACAAGCACTTCTTGTAGGTTTGCATTCCAAACATCTGAAGTGGTGTCTGCTGTATGCTGTGGTAACTGTGTTTTATAAACTGGATAATTCAATTTTTTGAGATCTGCTTCTTGCATTTCTTCTATGTCATCATCTTCATAATCTTGAATTGGGGTGTCTTTTTCATTTGAGGGCATCATAGTGACTTCCTTGTTTTTATTACCTCGGTTTTTGCGTTTGTTATTTGGCATATTGGAGATATTTGGTTTCTTCACTGTGGTGCTTTTTCTTGTTATACTATGACTCTAGATTAAGTGGACTATCTGTTTTTGATGGAGCCTTAGGGCTTGAGATGGGTGTGGCCTGAGAGCTCTGTTTGGTGTGCCAAAGGTGACACTCCCAGGTTAGGCGTGGTAAATCTCTCTCTCTTTCTTTTTTTTTTGATTCAAAAGGGAAGTAATTCCGCACAGCTGAACGAAGTTGGAGGTAGTTAGCAGGCAAATGATATACCCACAGGAGCCAGAGATCGGAAGCTCTTTCCCAAGATCCCCACAGGGAATCTGTTCGGCCCTCAGAGTGGGCTCAAATTCTCCTTCAGCCTCCCACTGGGTTGCCAAAGTTACGGAATTGTAGCATCTCTGGAGAGTGCTCACGTGAATTCCGTGAGTTCTCTCCCCCACCATCTCTTTTTGCACAGTCTCAGTTCAGTAGCACCACAAATTTACTAGGTCCTAATCTCCTGTTAATTCGCCCCGCCCAGAGTCAGGTTTTTCTGCTAGGCTCAGGGCCGGTGCAGACCTGAGGTCGCTCTGCTTATGACGTATGTCCAAGATGGCGCCTGCTCTTTGTCTTGCTCGCCCTTGAGAGGTGAGCGGAGAGAGAGAAACCCGTGTCCGTACTAGTCGCCTTTTTTTTTTCTCTCTCTCTCTCTCTTCCAGTTAGCCTTGTGAACTTCCCCCCCCCCCGGGGGTCGTTCCCTCTAGTCTCCTCTCTCCGCTTGCCTGCCGGTGTCTCGGGCTATTGAGGTTCGGCTCACCTCGCGTTCCAGCGAAAAACAAGAGGTACTTGTTTCTCATGGTCCTAGAGGCTGGGAAGTCCAGTATCAGAGTATCAGCATGCAGTGAGGGCCTTCTTGATACATCATTCCATGGCAGAGGGTGGAAAGGCAAGAACCACAAATGCATCTACAAGCAGAAAGACAGCCAAACTCATCCATTTATTTATTTAATTATTTAAGATTTTTATTATTTATTTGAGAGGTGGTGTTACAGACAGTGGAAGGGAGAGACAGAGAGAAAGATCTTCTGTCCGTTGGTTCACTCCCCAAATAGTCACAACGGCCAGAACTGTGTTGATCTGAAGCCAGGAGCCAGGAGCCAGGAGCTAGGAGTTTCTTCCAGTCTCCCACATGGGTGCAGGACCCTAAGGACTTGGGCCATCTTCTACTGCTTTCCCTGGCCATAGCAGAGAGCTGGATTGGAAGAGGAGCAGCCAGGACTAATACCAGTGCACATATGGGATGCTGGTGCTGCAGGCCGTTTTAATATTTACTTATTTATTGAATATCACAGAGAAAGAGAGAATGAAACATTCACACAGAGAGAGAATAAAAGAGTCAATGAGAGAGAACTCTCCTGTCCACTGGTATATTGCACAAATGCCCACAAAGGCTAGGATTAGGACAGGCTGAAGCTGGAAACCAGGAACTCAATCCAGGTCTCGCATGTGGTTGGCAGTGACTTAAGCACTTAAGCCAGGGTGTGCATTAGCAGGAAGGTGGAGTTGGGAGTGGAGCTAGGAGCGGAACCCAGGAACTCCAATATGGAATGAGGGCTTCCCGTGTGGTTTCTTAACCACTGTGCCAAATGTCTGCCCCAAAGTTAGCCATTTATAAGGAACCCACTCCCGTGGCAACTCACTGCTGTCATTAATCCATTCATGAGGGGTCAGATCCTTCATAACCTAATGACCTCTTAAAGGTCTTACCTCTCAATAGCTAGATTAGTGATTAAATTTCCAACACTTGAACTTTGTGGGGACATATTTACCTTATAGCAAGTGGAAACTAGATAAAATGAAGTTAGAGGTATATAGCCTCACTTAGAGTGAGCAACATATTCAGGCACTCGAAATGAAGAGGATATCCAAAACCAAATGTGAGAAGGTGCTGAAGTCCAGACAGCTCACTGACGCATGCAAACCTGGCTGTAGGCTAGAGTTGCTAACATGACATCAGGGAAATCTAGGGCTCCAAGCCTCATGAACAAGAGGAGACCTAGCTGTGTCAAGTGGGGAGTGAAGAAGGGCTGCCCCACTGTGAAATGGGGTCTAGGAAACCCTGCTACCGGCTACATGAGAATTTGACCTCTACTATGGACTGTGGGTAGGAAAAATGTTGCTAAATATATTGGAACCCTAGGCTATGTCACAAATGATGATGGGGTCTCAGTTTACACTAGCTTTCGACTGATTAGCTGAGAAGTGGCCTCTAAAATGGTCCAGTTCTTAAAGAATCAAAGTGATCTTGTAAAAGGAATCTTGAAATATTCAGTAGAGTTGCTTCTGTAACTCAGAGAACACAAACAAGACTTTATTGGAAAATTCAGTATTAGCAATCATGTAAAGAACTGCACAAATGAGAAGATGTGTGCTTCCAGAGGTATAAATATTAGAAATGATGCAATCAGGGACTTGAAAACACACTTTGAAAGTGTTTATAAATGAGACAGAATTTTAATTTAAAGATTTATTTATCTATTTGAACGAGTTCGAGGCAGAGAGAAGTGTCTTCCATTGGCCGGTCTACCATTTGCGGCAAGTCAGCTTGAGCATGTCCCAAATTGTACATCTCTTCCCTCTCTTATTCCCACTCTTATATTTAACAGGGATCACATTTCAGTTAAACTTCAACACTTAAGAATAACTGTGTGATAATTACAGAATTAAACCAGTCATATTAAGTAGAACAGACAAAAAAAATACTAAGAGGGATAATGTATTAAGTTGTTCATTAACAGTCAGGGCTATGCTGATCAAGTCACCATTTCTCATATTGTCCATTTCACTTCAGGAGGTTTCCTTTTTGGTGTTCAGTCAGTTGTCACCGATCAGGGAGAACATATGGTATTTGTCCCTTTGGGACTGGCTTATTTCACTCAGCATGATGTGTTCCAGATTCCTCCATTTTGTTGCAAATGACTGGATTTCATTGTTTTTGTTTTTTACTGCGGTATAGTATTCTAAAGAGTACATATCCCATAATTTCTTTATCCAGTCTACCGTTGATGGGCATTTAGGTTGGTTCCAGGTCTTGGCTATTGTGAATTGTGCTGCAATAAACATTAGGGTGCAGACCGCTTTTTTGTTTGCCAATTTAAATTCCTTTGGGTAAATTCCAAGGAGTGGGATGGCTGGGTCGAACGGTAGGGTTATCTTCAGGTTTCTGAGGAATCTCCAGACTGACTTCCATAGTGGCTTGACCAGTTTGCATTCCCACCAACAGTGGGTTAGTGTCCCTTTTTCCTCACATCCTCGCCAGCATCTGTTGTTGGTAGATTTCTGAATGTGAGCCATTCTAACCGGGGTGAGGTAAAACCTCATTGTGGTTTTGATTTGCATTTCCCTGATTGCTAATGACCTTGAACATTTTTTCATGTGCCTGTTGGCCATTTGGATTTCCTCTTTTGAAAAATGTCTATTGAGGTCCTTGGCCCATCTCTTAAGTGGGTTGTTTGTTTTGCTGTTGTGGAGTTTCTTGATCTCTTTGTAGATTCTGGTTATTAACCCTTTATCTGTTGCATAGTTTGCAAATATTTTTTCCCATTCTGTCGGTTGTCTCTTCACCCTCCTGACTGTTTCTTTTGCAGTACAGAAACTTCTCAATTTGATGCAATCCCAACAGTTGATTTTGGCTTTGACTGCCTGTGCCTCCCGGGTCTTTCCCAGAAACTCTTTGCCTGTACCAATATCTTGAAGGGTTTCTCCATTGTTCTCTAATAACTTGATGGTGTCAGGTCATAGATTTAGGTCTTTAATCCATGTTGAGTGGATTTTTGTGTAAGGTGTAAGGTAGGGGTCTTGCTTCATGCTTCTGCACGTGGAAATCCAGTTTTCCCAGCACCATTTATTGAATAGACTGTCCTTGCTCCAGGAATTGGTTTTAGATCCTTGATCAAATATAAGTTGGCTGTAGATGTTTGCGTTGATTTCTGGTGTTTCTGTTCTGTTCCATTGGTCTATCCACCTGTTTCTGTACCAGTACCATGCTGTTTTGATAACAACTGCCCTGTAGTATGTCCTAAAATCTGGTATTGTGATGCCTCCAGCTTTATTTTTGTTGTACAAGATTGCTTTAGCTATTCGAGGTCTCTTGTGCCTCCATATGAATTTCAGCATCATTTTTTTCTAGATCTGAGAAGAATGTCTTTGGTATCTTGATTGGGATGGCATTGAATCTATAAATTGCTTTTGGGAGAATGGACATTTTGATGATGTTGATTCTTCCAATCCATGAGCATGGAAGATTTTTCCATTTTTTGGTATCCTCTTCTATTTCTTTCTTTAAGATTTTGTAATTCTCATCGTAGAGATCTTTAACATCCTTGGTTAAGTTTATTCCAAGGTATTTGGTTGTTTTTGTAGCTATTGTAAATGGGATTGATCTTAGAAGTTCTTTCTCAGCCACGGCATTTCCTGTGTATACAAAGGCTGTTGATTTTTGTGCATTGATTTTATATCCTGCCACTTTGCCAAACTCCTCTATGAGTTCCAATAGTCTCTTAGTAGAGTTCTTTGGATCCTCTAAGTAAAGAATCATATCGTCTGCAAAGAGGGATAGTTTGACTTCTTCCTTCTCAATTTGTATTCTTTTAATTTCTTTTTCTTGTCTGATAGCTCTGGCTAAAACTTCCAGAACTACGTTAAATAGCAGTGGTGAGAGTGGGCATCCCTGTCTGGTGCCAGATCTCAGTGGAAATGCTTCCAACTTTCCCCCATTCAATAGGATGCTGGCCGTGGGTTTTTCATAAATTGCTTTCATTATATTGAGGAATGCTCCTTCTATACTCAATTTGCTTAGAGTTTTCATCATGAAAGGGTGTTGAATTTTATTGAATGCTTTCTCTGCATCTATTGAGATAATCAAATGGTTTTTCTTTTGCAGTCTGTTAATGTGGTGAATCACATTGATTGATTTGCAAATGTTGAACCATCCCTGCATATCAGGGGTAAATCCCACTTGGTCTGGGTGGATGATTTTTCTGATGTGTTGTTGTATTCTATTGGCGAGAATTTTATTGAGGATTTTTGCGTCTATGTTCATCAGGGATATTGGTCTATAATTTTCTTTCAGTGCTGCATCTTTCTCTGGCTCAGGGATTAAGGTGATGCTGGCTTCATAGAAAGAATTTGGGAGGATGCCATCTTTTTTGATTGTTCTGAATAGTTTGAGAAGAAATGGGATTAGTTCTTCTTTAAACGTCTGGTAGAATTCAGCAGTGAATCCATCTGGTCCTGTGCTTTTCTTTGTTGGGAGGGCCTTTATTACTGTTTCAATTTCTGTTTCAGTTATGGGTCTATATATGTTTTCTATGTCTTCATGGTTCAATTTAGGTAGATTGAATGTGTCCAGGAATCTATCCATTTCTGATAGATTTTCCTGTTTGCTGGCATACAAGTCCTTGTAGTAATTTCTGATGATTCTTTTTATTTCTGTGGTGTCTGTTGTTATGTTTCCTTTTTCATCTCTGATTTTATTGATTTGGATCTTTTCTCTTCTTTTTTAGCTAGTTGGGCCAATGGGGTGTCACTTTTGCTTATTTTTTCAAAAAACCAGCTCTTTGCTTGGCTGATTTTTTGTAATTTTTTTGGACTCAATCCTGTTAATTTCTTCTCTGATTTTAATTATTTCTCTTCTCCTACTAGATTTGGGTCTGGTTTGCTGCAGTTTTTCTAGGTCCTTGAGATGCGCTGAAAGCTCATTTATTTGGTACCTTTCCAATTTCTTGATATAGGCCCCTATTGCTATAAACTTGCCTCTCAATACTGCTTTTGCCGTATCCCATAAGTTTTGATATGTTGTGTTGTTATCCTCATTTACTTCCAGAAAGTTTTTGATTTCTCTTTTGATTTCTGGAATGACCCAGTGTTCATTCAGGAGCATGTTGTTCAGTCTCCATGTGTTTGCATACTTTCTAGGGTTTCCTGAGTTTCTAATTTCCAGCTTCATTCTGCTGCGGTCTGAGAAGCTGCATGGTATGATTCTAATTCTTTTAAATTTGCTGAGACTTGCTTTATGGCCTAGTATGTGATCAATGCTAGAGAAGGTTCCATGCGCTGCTGAGAAGAATGTAAAGTCTTTAGATGTAGGATTGAAAGTTCTGTAGATATCTGTTAGATCCATCTGGGCAATAGTGTCGATTAAATGTGCTGTTTCCTTGTTGATCTTCTGTCCGGATGATCTGTCTATTTCTGAGAGTGGGGTATTGAAGTCCCCCAGTACTATTGTATTGGAATCTAAGTCTCTCTTTAAGTCCCTTAACATATCTTTTAAATAGACCGGTGCCCTGTAATTAGGTGCATATACATTTATAACAGTTACATCTTCCTGTTGAATTGAACCCTTAATCATTATATAGTGCCCCTCTTTGTCTCTCTGAACAGTTTTTGTATTAAAGTTTATTTTGTCTGATATTAATATGGCTACACCTGCTTTTTTTTGGTTTCTGTTGGCATGGAATATCTTTTTCCAACCTTTCACTTTCAGTCTGCATGCATCTTTGTTAGAGAGATGTGTTTTTTGTAGGCAACAAATAGTTGGGTTTTGTTCCTTAAGCCAATCAGCTAATCGGTGTCTTTTAACTGAAGACTTAAGTCCATTAAATTTAATGTGACTATTGATACATAGTGACTTGGCCCTGCCATTTTCCCGGAGATATTTTCTAGTATATGCTTTGAGCTTCCCATGCTCTTTTACTGGTAGGTGTTCTTCCTTTACCTTCTTTCCTATTGATGGCCGTGTTTCTGTGTTTCTGAATGTAGCACATCTTTAAGTATCTTTTGTAGGGCCGGACGAGTGGCTACAAATTCTTTCAATATCTGTTTGCTGGGAAAGGTCTTTATTTCACCTTCATTCACAAATGAGAGCTTAGCAGTATATAATATTCTGGGCTGGCAATTTTTCTCTCTTAGCACCTGTGCTATGTCTTGCCATTCCCTCCTAGCCTGTAGTGTTTCTGATGAGAAGTCTGCTGTGAGTCTAATTGGAGACCCTCTGAGAGTAATCTGACGTTTCTCTCTTGCACATTTTAGGATCTTTTCTTTATGTTTCACTGTGGTGAGTTTAATTACAACGTGTCGTGGTGAGGATCTCTTTTGGGCATGTTTACTGGGGGTTCTATGAGCTTCCTCTACTAGGATGTCTCTGTCCTTCTCCAAACCTGGGAAATTTTCTGCTAATATCTCACTAAAAAGGCCTTCTAATCCTTTCTCTCTCTCCATGCCTTCAGAAACTCCTAGAACTCGAATGCTGTTTTTTTTTAATCGTATCCTGTAGATTCCCAACAATATTTTTTAGATTTCTAATTTCCTCTTCTTTTCTTTGGTTTGGCTGTATGTTTACCTGTGCTCTGTCTTCTAAGTCCAATATTCTCTCTTCTGTTTCACTGACTCTGTTTTTTAGACTTTCTAATGTGTTTGTCATTTGATCTATTGAGCTCTTCATTTCATTTTGATTTCTCTTCACTATCACACTTTCCTGTTCTACTAGTTTCTGCATTTCATTTTGATTCTTCCTTAAAATTTCATTTTCATGAGAGAGATTTTCAGTCCTGTCCAATAAGGATTTCTGTAGTTCAAGGATTTGCTTTTGAAAACTTCTAAATGTTCTTATCATAAATTTTTTGAAATCCGTATCTTGCATTTCTTCTATCTCATTATCTTCATAATCTTGTCTTGGGGTGTTTTGTTTATTTCGAGGTGTCATAGTGTCATCGTTGCTCTTGCTCCCTCAATTTTTGTGTTTGTTGGTTGGCATTGTTAATTCTTCTTCCCTCACTGTGAGGTTTTTATTTTCTGCTATGTCTGTGTTAACTTGACTGCCTGCTGTTGGAGGATCCCTGGAGGCTTCAGATGGGAGTGGCCTGAGAGCTCTGCTTTGTTCTTCTGGGTTACGGGTGTACAAATGTGACACCCTCAGGTGATCCATGGTAAATCTCTCTCTATTTATTTATATTTATTTATTTATTTTATTTTTTATTCAGGAGGTAAGTAATACCGCACGGCTGAGCAGATTGATGGTATTTAGCTTCTGATCTCTGGCTTCTACCCAAAGAGTTTGTACCGGTTCAGTTTCTCCTGTGGACTCCCACTGGGTTGCCTAGGCTACTGAATTGTCGCCTTAGCTCTCCCCTTTGGTTATGTATATCCCGAGTGGGGCCTTTTCTTTGTCTCTTGCTCCCGGGCCCGGCACAGTGTTTGAGAAAGAGGCTTGAGCCCATCGTGCCCACAAGACAAGGGCCCTGAGCTTCTGAGGCCCATGGGTTCTCCCGGTGTCACTGCCTCTGGTGTTGCTGGCACAGAAAACCTTCCAGTCTTTGGCTTGTGTTTTCCACTTACTTCCGAGTTGGGCAAGGGGCAAGACAAGCGCAGACGCTGGAGAAGCAGCAGCATTGGAAATACTGCCGGCCCACGTCCTGATGTCGAGTGAGCAAGTGGCCAAAGTGGGTGGGCGAGAGGTTGGCTGTGCAGGGCTTGCTTGGTGGTAGGCCAAGCCATGCCGGCACCGGGTTAGCCATTTGCGGGATCGCTGGCTTCTGGCAATGGAGCAAACAGGAGCACTGTTTGCTGGAGGGCTCCTGCAAGCAGTGAGCGAGTGTCCGTCTCTCCCATTATTTGGGATGCCCGTGACTGTCATGCAGTTGACACGGTAGCCAGTTGGGTCTCCCGGAAACTCTGGTGTTGCTGGCACAGAAACCTTCCAGTCTTTGGCTTGTGTTTTCCATTTGCTTCCGAGTTGCACTGTTCAGATATTTTAAATGTCCATGTGACACAAGGGTACTAGAAAAGTTCATGGAAATGGATTTTAAAACATTGACTTGGGCAAAAACTGTTTGGAATCCACCTATGCAGATAAGAGGTCTTCAGAAAGTTCCTGGGAAAATAGGTAGGAAGAAAAAGTTATGCATGGCGTTCCAAAACATTCTTTTTGCACCAGAATGAGCTCGGTTTTTGACTCCTATTTCCATGCATTACTTAGTCTCTCTGTATTTCCTCCTATTTCCTTTGCCTTGGAAAACCCTAGTGTAGAGCGCATTTCTTGTCTGGAGACACAGACACAATCTTTCTCTTTGAAAACCGTGTGTTGAAAGAGTGAGTTGATGGGGCCGGCACTGTGGTGCAGCGGCTAAAGCCCCGGGCTGCAGGGCAGGCATCCCATACGGGCGCCGCTTCGAGTCCGGGCGCCGCTTCGAGTCCCGTCTGCTCCTTTTCTGATCCAGCCCTCTGCTATGGCCTGGGAAAGCAGTAGAACCCAGCCCAAGTCCTTGGGCCCCTGTACCTGCATGGTAGACCCGGAAGAAGCTCCTGGCTCCTGCCTTTGCATTGGCCCAGCTTGAGCCATTGTGGCCAGTTGGGGAGTAACTCTGACCTTCAAAGAAATGAATCGATCTTTTTTTCAAAAAAGAACAAGGAAAAAAAGAAAGTCTATCCTCGAATGTGAGTTTTATAGTAATAGTAAGCACTCCCACATGGGTGCAGGGGTCCAATCACTTGCGCCATCCTCTGCTGCTTCCCTAGGCACATGAGCAGGCCTTGCCCCAGTGAATATGGGACGCCAGTGTTGCCAATGGTGGGTTTTAGCCACTCTGCCACAATGCCAGGCGCCTTCTGAAAATGGAAAAACATTTCCTTTGCATGTGTATTTGCATGGGTAGCTGCAATGGCCAAGGGCTGGTGCAATCCAAAGCCAGGAGCCGGGAGCTCCATCTGGGTCTCCCATGTGGGTGTGGGGGTCAGAGTACTTGGGCCATCTTCTACTGCTTTCCCAGGTGCATTTGTAGGGAGCTGGGTGGGAAGTGGAGCAGCCGGGACTCCAACTGGGACTCTGGGATAGGAACCCAGCATTGCAAGGCCTCCCAGGGGGCGGTCCCAGTGGCTGTATTCTAACCACGCACATGTGCTTCTGGCCTCCTTCTCCTCTGCCTGCGGCTCTTTCTCCATCTGTTTCCATCCCCTCCATGGCTGAGGGCTTCCTCCAAAGCCCTATGCAGTTTTTCTCTCTCTCTGACTCTCTCTCTGTCTTTCCCATGAGCTGGGAGAAAACTGCGAGCTTGGCACTTGCCTTCACAGGGTGTGGGTGTGGGTGTGGGTGTGGGTGTGGGTGTGGGTGTGGGTGTGAGTGTGTGGGTGTGTATGTATGCATGTATGTGCATTAGGTATGTATGCGTGTGTGTGTGGATGTTTGTGTGTTCTTGTGTATGTATGTATGTATGTGTGTGTTTCTGTGTATCTGTGTGTGTGTCTGTGTGATTGTGCGCGTGTGTGACAGCAGAACATCTTTACCTCGTGAAGTTCAATCTCACGTCGAAAATGCATGACCATGAGATCAGGCTCTGCCTTCCAGGCTGCCTTTTCCAAAATTCCTTTGCGAGACCCTGGCAATGAGGAGAGACCCCGAGAAAGAGCGCTGGTGTCTCCCGACCTACCCACCAGGTCACGCCCCAAATGTCTGCATCAGGAACTCCAATGGATTCTTGCTTAAAGCAAACCAAAGGCCTGTGTTGCTGTTCCCTCTGCAGTGCCCAGGTCCTCTCGCCGCAGCCGCACGGCCTTTACCCCCGACCAGCTGGGGATGCTGCAAGCTGTTTTAGAAACCAGCCGCTGCCCAGATTGGAGGCGAGTCAAAGAGTTAGCGTCCGAGCTTCATCTGGATGCCTATGTGATCAAGGTATGTCCTGAGCCCCGCGCCCTCCGCGCCGCGCACTCACTTGCTGTGGTCACCGCTGCGCTGGCTGCTCAGGGCAATGGCCAATGCGCGCGCTGCGCTTCGCAGTCCCCGCGAGGCTGGCAGGCAGAGGCTGCCCCGGGACTTGTCCCGAACTTCCTGCGCGTGGGCACTTGACAAGAAAGACTCCCCCGGGCGGGCTGACAGGGCGCTCGCAGCTGCATTGCGGTTGCGGTTGTGGGCACAAGAGTTCAAGTCTGAGCAGCCAGGCGGTGGCGGCCAGGACCGCGCCTGGTGGATGGCGCCGCCCAGCCCCAGAGCGGGGAGCCAGCCGAGAGCCACCCGCGCAGGCTGAGCCAACACGTGTGTGCAGGGAGCGCGTTTCCAAATTGTATTTCTTTCAATGTATTGGATGAGACGCAATGAGACCGAATTTTTTTTAAGATGTATTTATCTCTTTGAACGAGTTCGAGGCAGAGAGAGGTGTCTTCCATCGGCCGGTTCACTGCCCCCAGGGCCCACGGTGGCTGTGCGCGACCCCATGACTGAATGACCCCACCAGGCCTCCCCTCCGAGGGTCTCCGCACCCCTCAGTACTGTGTCCTTAGAGACCGAGCTCCCAGAACGTGAGCCTTTGTGGTGCAAAGACTAGCGCCGAAAGTTCTAGGTTCTGCTGCGGAGCACCACTTGGGAGCAGGGTAGAGCTGAAGGAAGTGAGGTGTGCGGGGCAACCCGGCCTCCTCCCTTTTATCTGAGGCCTGTGGTTCCGGGGCCTGGCACAGTATTTTAGAAAGAGGCTTGAGCCCAGCGTTTGCATGCCAATAGGTCCTCTATCTTCTGAGGCCCATGGTGGTTGACTCTGGAGTAACCTGTTCCCTCCCTTCAACCCCCAGAGGTGATTTAAGAATCAGCACGCCAAGCGAAGAAAACTGCAGTGAATGGGCCATCCCCACTAGCCAAGCGAGTCCACACCTCAGCCGCCGCCACTGTTGGGCACCAAAAAATATGTTGTGCCCAGATGGTTAGATCTCTGCAGAGACCCCCAGAGAGTCAATCACAGCGAACTGCAAAAGCAAGGTTTATTCAGGAGTACAAGCTGAGACAGGGACCCCATCCAACCAACTGGCACAGCAGAGGAAGGAGTGAGGACTGGGTCTTTGTTTGGGAGAGTTCTTAAAGGAAAAAAGGGCTGCAACAGCAGGAAAAAAGAGTTACATACAGCACGGAAGCTTTGGGCACAGGGAGTTAATTTGTTTAGCAATCTCTACTGTGCTGTCCTTGGTCTACTGAGCTACTGTCCCTGGTAAGCTTTGATATCTCCAGAATGCCTGAATGCCTGCTTTAACAAGGACCTGGGTCTGCTATGGGAAACAGAGGCTGCTTTTTTTATTGTTTTCAAATGGAGTCACTTTGGTTCTTCACTGCCACCACCAGGCTGTGAGCTCAGCACGCCTGCACAGGAAAAGCACGGCCCTGGGGGCTCCCTGGCCCAGGTCCCTAAGGCTACAGAGGACCCGCTGCCTCCCGACCTCCAGGACATCCATCTGCACTCTTCTGTGCCCAGGGCTTCGCTGCCCCACGATGTCAGGGAGCTGATACGGATATATGGCTTGTTTGATGATGACAAACCCGACGGCTAGGAAGACTACCTGTACCCCCAGGCTTAAAGGAGACTCTGAAACTGAATTGGACTCCCCATGCTCAGCCAGTCTGAGCTTGGGTGTGTGTCTTCTCTCCTAAGAAAATAAAGCCCAGTAATGGAAAAAAAGAAACAAAACGAAAAAATAAACCAAAAACCCCTAAAAAACAAAACCACTCTTCCCAAAAAGATAAAGAACAAACCCGTAGCCCTCATCACCTACCACCTTTGTCTTTTGTCCTTAATTCCTTCCTTTGGGTGCAGTGCTGCCTCCGCTTTTGCCTCCTCAGGGAACCGGGTAGGGCAGGGGTCCTGGCTCCCTCAGTCACAGAAGCACTGAGTCAGCCTCTACACTCGCCCCAGCTCCCACTGGGAGACCCCTGTATTGGGGGCAACCGAGTCATCCCCAAGGAGGTAGCGGGGTAGGCTGAGGCAGTGTGGGTGCTGCTCCCTCTTCCTGTGCAGAAACGCCACCGCGGCCCCCACCCCGCTCTACAGAGCACGCCCCGGCCCCAGTGCTCTGGCTTGGCACCTCGGCTTCCCGGCTCTGGGAGCCCAAGGGACCAAGCGCTCCTGCCAGTCCCTGCCCGCTGCCCTGAGCGGCCACTTCCTGGCACTGCCTGGCACTGGGCAAGGGCTTCAGAGTCCAGAGCAGCCACGAGAAGGAGCGAGCTAAAGCCCAAAGCCCAGGTCTCTCCCTGGAGGGGTTTTCCAGTCTGATCTCCCAACACTGCCATGGGCCAGTTCTTTCCTCTCTGTTAGCAGATTGATTTCTTTGGAAGGTAGTTCCAGAAAGGGAGAGACAGAGGACACAGCTCTTCCATCTGGTGGGTCACTCCCCAAATGGTGAATCCCTGGGGCTCCGACATGGAGATCAGTGCTTCTGGAACTTTCTCCACTGTGTTTTTGGCTCCCACTGTTGGTAGGGGGGCTGAATCCTGAACCACCCAATTCTGGGAGAGGTGGCCCCGAACTCTGTGGATGTCCTGGGTTTCATCTGTTCATTGACTCCGAGTTCTCTGAAGCTCTGCTGTAGAAGCCAGTGGCCCAGGGTCTCTGTGCCAAGTCAACCTAACTTTTGATCTTCAGTGGTCCTGTGGGAAATTCTCCCTTGCTGCTGGGTTGCCCAGGGCCTGGGTCACAGAGGCACAGCCCAAACAACACCCCGGGGAAGTGGAATCACACACAGAGCTGGGGCTCCTTTCACCAGGGAGAAAAGAATTTAAGTTCTTATTTGAATGAGTTACACACACACACACAGAAAGAAATCAGGGCCAGAGGTTTTCCACCAGCTGGTTCACTCCCTGATGGCCACAATGGCCAGCACTGGGCCAGGGAGAAGCCAGGAGCCAGGCGCTTCTTTGAGGACTCCCACATGGGTATCCAAGGCCTGTGTACTTGGGCCATCCTCTGCTGCATTCCCAGGCCATTGGCAGGGAACTGGATCAGAACTGCAGTGGCCGGGACACAAAGTGGCACCCATGTGGGATGGCAGCTTTACCCGCTGCACCACAGTGCCAGCCCTGGAGGGCACCTCTTGGGTGGGAATCCTAGGACCTGCAGAGGAGAAGGCAACACTGGCCCCCTTGCCTTGTTCCTTGCTCCAATGCCCCGGAGCTGGGCTTTAGGGTAGCATTTCTGCATGCCGTCAACCCCTCCTAGCCAACTGCCAGAGCAGGGCAGCTGTTCTGTACGATGCTGTCACGTTTTATACCTGGAGTTCTGCCTCATCACAAGCGCATGGCACAAAGTCTGGACCTGAAGCTGACCCTGGACTTTGGAGGATAAGCCCACATTTCTATTCTTCTGATATCACACACACACGAGATCATGACAGAGGAAGCTGTTGACCCACAAGGGAGGGCTGCGTGAGAACTGTGCACCTGCTCGATTTCCTGAAAACCTAAAACTCCTCTCCAACGTAGTGTCTGTTATTAGTATTAATATTACTATTTGTAAAATCAAGTTTCGGGGGAGGCCTTTGGCTCAGTGCCTCAGAAATGGCTTAGAGGGCCTGCATTCCCCATCTGAGTGCCTGGGTTGGAGTCTGGCTGCTGCCTAAGGCACACCTTGGGAGGCAGTGCTGATGCTCAGTACTTGGGTCCCTGTCCTTGGACAGAGTTTGAGGCCCTGGTGCTTGTGGGCACTTGGGGGTGGGAAACCAATGCTGGCAACTCCAATGTGGGTCTCTTGTTCACCCCTCAACCAGAGCTTCATGCTCTCTACCATACGCACACACCTGTGTGGTCAGCCACATGCCTGTGATCATGCTTCCCTGTAGAGACCGCTCATATGCTGAATATAATGCATAAGTTACAGTGCACCAAGCTGACCATCCTAAGAGCTGTCATGTATTAGGGGACATGAGTACAAAGTACATTTCTGTCTCATTTAGTATTTTCCCCTGTTTAGTGAATGTTGATTTTACTCAGAAATTTTCCTGACAGAAAGCCAACAAACAAAAAATATAATATACCAACTGTGTGTTTCCATAAGAAAGTAATTTATCCTATTAGATACTTCTATAAAGGCTAAGAAATGCCTATATAGGATAATGACAAAACTTCAGTTTTCTGTGGTCCTTAGCTTTGATACCTCAAGACACTGAGTAGCAGCTGTCTGACATCTTGCAACAAGATGCCCAGGGCCCTGCTGCCCTTTCTGTAGGTGTTGCTCTCACCAGAAGAATAAAGACTCCATCACACAAATCTCAAGTAATCCATGGCTTTTGTCCAGAAACACCAAAATGAGATTCTATCTGTCCTGAGCTGCAAGTCAAAGTCCCTGAGCAGGGTGAAGAACAAAAAATGTCCAAGCCCCTGAGCTGCTGGCCTTCTGTTTGGCATTGAGGCCCAGGCCACCACTGGTCAGCACGATGGCCTGCACCACACACACAGCATCAGCACTGTGGACAGCTCAGGGGTTGGCAGGAGCTGCAACACTCTGAGATAAAAATTGCATAAGCCCAGGCCAGACAAGGAATCCAAAGTTGCCATGGAAGGATGGAATTTGTGATTTCCTTGAAGATCATAGACACAATCTAGGATGACATTTGGGACAATGAGCCACTGTTCTTTGTATGTGGGACCAACTGGGCCCAAGGTGTGAGGCACTTGAATAAGCCTGGTTGTACAGGGAGCTTCCCAGGGGAGTGAAATGTATTTGTGTAATGGGCATGAGCATTAGCTTCAGTGGAAGATAATTTCAGAAGGAGCACTTCCCATATCTTTGTTGAGAATAAGGCACAAAACTAGCCAAGCTTCAGAGGAAATGGAAGCATAAGGGTATGTATTCAGAGGCTGAGAGAAAGGACCAAGATTCCCAGGGAAAGAGGGAAACTGAAATGAGAGAGCCCTGTGTGCACTACAGCCCTGTGTGTGCTGTCCAAGCCCCACTCCCATCATCCACCAGTGCCATGACAACTCGAAAATGCCCAAAAGTTGGCACACAAGTAGAAGCCCCTCAATCCCTTCCCCAAGCCTCACCCTACTTGAATGTTCACTTAAGCCACAGACAGTGGCCCCTGTGCTTCCAGGACTAGGAAAGGACAGCCCCAAACCCTGCTAGCAGCAGCGTTCTCTCCTGGAGTTTAACCCTGCTCCCGCCTGTGGACTTTCCCTCTGTCTTGAAGTAGTTTGCTTCTCTGCTCACCTTTATCCACATGTCTTCCTTGATTCTCCCTCACCTGGAGGCAGGAAGCTGGCCCAAGCCTAGCCAGGGCTCACACTCCCGTAACATGGGGGTCTTGGTAATGAATGCGGACTGCACTGGCGAGACACGGTAGCACTTGTGCCGATTTCTGTTTGGAATGGTGAAAATATCCTCAGCACTGGGAATGCACCTTTTCCAAGGAAGGGAAGACACCAGCATGACTGCAATGCCAGTGATTCACACTGCTGGGAGCCCTGGCTCGCCTCCTCCCACCAACTGGACATCTGACAACTTAGCATCTGCCCTACAGGATGTCTACCAGATTGGCAGCATTGGTGCTGTCCCCGTGGCCGAGTGGAGACTGCTGTTCTCACACCGCATGCTGGTGACCTTTTCACCAGGCAATCTCATAACTGAAGTGAAGCCTACTCAAATGCACATGAAGTCCTTGGGACCCTGCACCCACGTGGGAGACCTGGAGGAAGCTCTCTCTCTCTCTGCCTCTGCCTCTGTATCCCTGCCTTTCAAATGAATAAATAAATCTTTAAAAAAAAGTGATCGAGAGAGAAAGATTATGATGTCTAGCTGCTGCTGTCTGCATTGGGTGGGTGTGAGTGTGGAGCAGCTTCACTGCACATTCCCCAAGATCCCCTCAAGGCCTCTGGCTGAGCTCCAGGATGGATGGGAGCCACCCAACTACAGAGCCCCACCTTCACCTTCTGAACCGAATGTGGTTTGGGGCACTAAGAAGGATCCGACACCAGCTTATTCCTTAAAACTAGCAACCAACTACTTTTAATATCCCATTACTTGAGGAAACAACTTTTGCAGGTTTAACCTCAGAATAAATATATTTTTCCATTTATCTCTTGGTTAAGTTGCAAATTGCAGTCTTAACATTTATGGTAATAGGTAGGAGCAGACTTTGTGTGTGTATATATATTGTGTGTTTTATTTTTAATTGACATATAATAATTATATATATATTTATAGGGTACAGTGTGATGTGTTGATACATATATACATAGAGTATTGATCAAGTCAGAGTAATTAGCATATCCCTCACCTCAAAACCATTTCTGTTTTGTGAAACATTCAAAATTTTCTTGTAGCTCATTTGAATTGTACAGTATATCATCATTGACATCATCATCACAATACTGTAAATACAACTCCAGACTTATTGCTTCCATCTAATTGCAACTTTGCACTTCTCAAGCAACCTCTTTCTATGAACCTCTTCCTTTCGCCCCCATCCCAGCCTCTGGTGACTCCCTCTCTGTTTAAGATTGTGTTCCAGATTCTATGCATGGGTGAGATTTTGTGTTACTTATCTTTCTGTGCCTGGTTTGCTTTGCTTAACATAATGTTCCCCAGATTCTCCATATTTTCATAAATGAGAGGATCTCACTTTTTTTTTTAAAGCCAAATAGTATTCTATTATGGGAACATACCATATTTTCTTTATTCATTCATTTGTTGATAGACAACTAGGTTGATTTGATATCTTGGGTTAGTTAGGAATCCTATGATAAGATAAATTATTGAAGTTAATTATTAGTTCAAGTAGATAAACCTTCAAAGGGCAAAGAGTTCTTCTGAGTTAGGCAGGTCAAGTAATCCTGATTCTTCAGTTACAGTTTCATTTTTCTGCAAATGTCTAAATCTAAAAAAATGTTTTATCTCTTATGTTCTCTCTTTTTAAAAAGATTTTTCTATCTATTTGTGTGACAGGCAGAGAGAGATGAGGTAAAAACTGTGTTGTGCATTATGGGATACAGTTTTATTGGCAGATGTTTACTTATGAATGTTCTTTCATTCAACAAGTAACTATTGAGTACCTACTGAGTGCCAGTACTGGGTTTGCTACTCAGTGGAACTACATATGTGGAGGCAGAGTGTGGACAGGCAGTTAAAAAAGTGAAGTGACTTTAGATAAGGACAATAAGAAGAAAATAAAACAAGATTGTATACTGGGAATGGGAGTAGAATAGGTAGGTATGATGTAGAGTAGATGTTTCATTAGGGAGATCTGATAACATCCACTGGACACAGCCCTTTAGGTAGTCAATGAAAAGTCTAGGAAGTTGTTAAAGGATTTAATTCCCAGATCATATTCTTTGTAAAAAGTTTTGATGTATGACGATTGGAACTAAGCATTATCTGAATTTATTATAGAATTTGAAATAAGTTCTGTGAGATTTTTAGTTACCTAAAAATAGTAACTTTGGAAGTATGCCTTTTGTATTTTGAAACTCAGGGTGATATTTTTATCTTGCAAAATGAAGGAAAAAATTGTATTTTTGTCATGTATCAGGCACTTAGAAATGTTTGCATGGTATTGCTAATGTTAACAAGTATAGTTCTGAATAAAAAAAAGGTAAAATGAGTTAGTTTATAACTGATTGCCCCCACCCACTCCTCCACTCCTTTTTAAAGAAACTGATCACCCATGAGAAGTTTGAAAGTGCATGTGAAGAACTCAGTAATGCATTACTTCAGGAACAACAGGCACAAATGCTATTGAAGGAACAGGCACAACAATTACAGGAGTTGAATTATAGACTGGAACTGCACTCCAGTGAGGAAGCTGACAACAAGCAAACTCTTGGAGAAGCTGTTAAGGTAGGAGAACACCTCTTGTGTAATGGCTTGTTTCTTCTATTTTGTGTGACTCTTGGAGAAATTCATGCATGTCTACTAACTCAGGAGTAGACTCCAAGATGTGAAATTTAATTCTATGGGAGCTTATTTAGGTGGAATGAAACATGGCTCTGAACCTAACTTACAAGAGTGAGTTCTCATGTATTGCATATCTCAAAGTAGGCTTTCCTCATTGGTTGAGAACAAAGTGGAGATCTTTCCAGTCATAATTTGTTTTTGTTTTCTCTTTTTTGCTTCATCTCTGTAGTTCTTTTCCTTTTCTTGTTTTGTACTGTTTAGACTTTGGAAAACTCCATGAATCTTCTGGGTTCTGGAAGGTTTTGCGTCTGGTTCTGTCATTCTTATGTAAGTGCGTGTTTAGAGGGAAGGGAGGTCTGGGTAGGAAGTGTTGTGTTCTACCTGTTACATATTCCTGACAGTGGTGTTTGGAAGGGAAAAGAGAAGTTAGTCTAAGAGCAACACTGCCTCTTGAATTGCTCTCTGGTTTCCTGTCTTGGGATACAGTGCCTCATCCCACGCATTGCCATTCACCATACCATGAAGTCCTTATAAGTGCTGCCCAATGTTGGTGCCATGCCCTTGAATTTTCAGAATTGTGAGACAAGAAACCTCTTTCCCTATAAAGTTACCCAACATCAAATGTTTTGTTAGAGTAGTGAAAAATGAACTAATATAATACTAATGTAGCTAAATCTTTATATAAATACCTGAGATTTTTTCATTAGGATAAATTCCCAGAAGAGGAATTATTAGGTTAAAAGCCGGTCAGTGATCTGGCTCACTAGGCTAATCCTCTGCCTAGCGGTGCCGGCACCTCAGGTTCTACTCCCGGTCAGGACACCGGATTCCGTCCCAGTCGCTCCTCTTCCTGTCCAGCTCTCTGCTGTGGCCCGGGAATGCAGAGGAGGATGGCCCAAGTCCTTGGGCCCTGCACTCACATGGGAGACCAGGAGAAGCACCTGGCTCCTGGCTTCGGATCAGCACAGTACGCCAGCCGCAGCGGCCACTGGGGGTGAACCAATGGAAAAGGAAGACCTTTCTCTGTCTCTCTCTCTCTCTGCCCACTCTGCCTATCAAAAAAAAAAAAAAAAAACCACCTAGGTTAAAAGCCAAATATGGCCGGCGCCGTGGCTAAATAGCCTAATCCTCCGACTTGAGGCGCCGGCACACCCAGTTCTAGTCCCAGTTGGGGTGCCGGATTCTGTCCCGGTTGCCCCTCTTCCAGGCCAGCTCTCTGCTGTGGCCCAGGAGTGCAGTGGAGGATGGCCCAAGTGCTTGAGCCCTGCGCCCGCAAGGGAGACCAGGAGAAGCACCTGGCTCCTGCATTCAGATCAGCGCAATGCGCCAGCTGTGGCAGCCATTGGAGGGTGAACCAACAGCAAAGGAAGACCTTTCTCTCTGTTTCTCTCTCTGTGTCACTGTCCACTCGGCCTGAAAAAAAAAAGCCAAATATGTTTCTCATGTTGCATGTATCATTTGTTCTTGAGCAAATTTTTACCTATTACATTATCTCCTAACATGTACCATAATTTCAATTTTTGTCTATCTGGTTATTCCTATTTTAAATTTTTGCCAATTTGATAGGTATATCATTGTTACTGTAATTTGTTTCTCTGTTAAGCAAATTGAACATGTTTATAAACATATTGGTCAGTAAACAAAATTTGAAAGCTTTATCCTCTAATAAATCATGTAATTAATCCTGTTTTTGTTTTTGTTTTTTTTTTTTTTTTTTTTTTTTTTTTTTTTTTTACAGGCAGAGTGGACAGTGAGAGAGAGAGAGACAGAGAAAGGTCTTCCTTTGCCATTGGTTCACCCTCCAATGGCCGCCGCGGCCTGTGCACTGCGGCCAGTGCAGCATGCTGATCCGAAGCCAGGAGCCAGGTACTTCTTCTGGTCTCCCATGGGGTGCAGGGCCCAAGCACTTGGGCCATCCTCCTCTGCACTCCCGGGCGACAGCAGAGAGCTGGCCTGGAAGAGGGGCAACGGGGACAGAATCTGGCACCCCGACTGGGACTAGAATCGGGTGTGCCGGCGCCGCAAGGTGGAGGATTAGGCTAGTGAGCTGCGGTGCCAGCCAGTTAATCCTGTTTTATTAAATCATCATAATTGTGTCACATTGGAGACTTTTTCTGTAATAGTATGTAATTTGTGTTGAGATACAGTATCTTCTGTTAGATAAACAGCTGTTCATATTAATTTCTTTAAAGTGCTGGTAGCTTAAATGTTATTGTCAAAAGTAGAGAATTGTTTAATACTATCTCTTGATTAGAACTGGCAGGTGGTAATGTGAAAATGTTGTCTGTGGGAGTCAGCATAGTTATGTAGAAAAAGCACTGGCCTCGGAATAAGTATTCCTGAATGTAAATCCCAGTTCTTGGACAAATTACTCAACATTTCTGGGCCTCAATATCCTGCAAAAATAAGGATAATGAGGATTTCTATGAGAATGAATTCAGATACTATTTAAAAAGCAGGTATATGCTTGATAAGTGTTCTTTGGTGTTTTCAGAAATACTTCTAAAAAGCTTTTGAACCATGTCCTGTACACAACTTCTTTTTAAAAATTAAATATATTATTTCTTTGTTATAAAATGAACAGATTATAAATAGATGATATGGAAATGCAGAAGAAAAAACAAGTTACCTATGCTGTGTCATCTGAAAAGATTGTTTCCAATGTATTTTCTGTATGTAATAGTTTTTATAAATCACACTTTGGTCTAGAATATCTTTCTATAAAATATAGCAAGATGCTGAATAAGGTAATTTGGTATCACAAAAATCTCCAAGGACAAAAATCTAGCAATCAACAATGTCAATCAGCTCCAGCATTTGGAAATCAAAGTTAGCATGGTGAACAGGTGCTGGGTTTATCCTGGAGGCAAGTAGCAACAACAATGCCAACAGCAGGAGACTAAATGTTGGGTTCCATCACTGGATAGGAGTTTGAACTTGAGATCTTCATATTAAGGAACTGCTGAATTGTCTAAAAGGGATAATCTCAGGTCACTAGGATCCCATTGCTCTTGCAGAAGTGAGTGCAGGATTCTCTGTGGAAGAGGCTTGCTTCATATAGTTCCTTTGGGAGCTCCTAACGAGTAAGATCACCCAAGTAACTGACACATGGATAGACAGATATATTAATCTTATGAACATCTAAACTCTCTTGTCAATCCCAATTATTTGTGCTTTCTGAGTTTTTCTGCATAAACAATCGTATCCTTTGTTCTATAGTGAGGGTGTTGTTTATCCCCACTTCCAAATGTTATACCATTAGTATTTTTTGCCTAGTAGAAGTAGGTGTGCAAGGCATCCTTTCCTTGTTCCCAACGTTAAATAAAATCTTTCTGAGACTGCATTAAGAAGGGAAGTTTGCCATAAATTTCTAGTTGATAATCTTTGTCGGGTTAAGGGAGTTATGTGCTTAGAGTATGCATAATTTTTTAAAAAGCATGAATAGATATTGGATATTATCAGACACATTTTATGTATTTATTGAGACAATGATATGGTTTTGAATTATAAAGGTTGGACATCCCTAACAGGAAATCTAAAACCTGTAATTATCTAAAATCCAAAACTTCTTGACTGCCTAAATGACACTTTAAATTTTTCAAGTTTCAGAACATTACAAAATGAGATTTTTAGAAGAGAAATGCCCAGCTGATAAAATTTGTGAAATATTCCAAACTCTGAAAAACTCTTTAAAAGCTGTAGCACTTCTTGTCCCAGGCCTTTTAGATAAGGAATACTCCACCTATATCTTGTTGGCAAACTGGTCTGCATTTTGGACTGTGAGTTATGAATGGTCTTGTACGTTTAAGGGATTATAAAGCCAAACAGACAAACATAACTAAAGAAGACTGTGTCACACAGGCTGCATGTGGCACACAAAACCTGAAGTATTTTCTATCTTAAGTTTGCTAGCTCCTGGATTATATTATTCACTCTGCTCATGTTAATCCAGCCTTGTGTTACTCAGATAAACCTGCTGTGCTTATTTATATGTAATAAATGCTATACTCTAATTTTTAATTTTAGATTTATGACGTTTAGGTCTACAGTCTTAATTGAGACTGTGTTGGAACTTTATCTCTCATACTATCATTGAAATGTTTTGTATCAAGTTTGTGCTAACATACAAGCACTTCTTGTAGGTTTGCATTCCAAACATCTGAAGTGGTGTCTGCTATGTGCTGTGGTAACTGTGTTTTATAAACTGGATAATTCAAAAATAAGAGGTACTTGTTTCTCATGGTCCTAGAGGCTGGGAAGTCCAGTATCAGAGTATCAGCATGCAGTGAGGGACTTCTTGATATATCATTCCATGGCAGAGGGTGGAAAGGCAAGAACCACAAATGCATCTACAAGCAGAAAGACAGCCAAACTCATCCATTTATTTATTTAATTATTTAAATTTTTTTTATTATTTGTTTGAGAGGTGGTGTTACAGACAGTGAGAGGGAGAGACAGAGAGAAAGATCTTGTGTCCGTTGGTTCACTCCCCAAATAGCCACAATGGCCAGAACTGCGTAGATCTGAAGCCAGGAGCCAGGAGCTAGGAGTTTCTTCCAGTCTCCCACATGGGTGCAGGGCCCTAAGGACTTGGGCCATCTTCTACTGCTTTCCCTGGCCATAGCAGAGAGCTGGATTGGAAGAGGAGCAGCCAGGACTAATACCAGTGCACACATGGGATGCTGGTGCTGCAGGCTGTTTTAATATTTACTTATTTATTGAATTACACAGAGAAAGAGAGAATGAAACATTCACACAGAGAGAGAATAAAAGAGTCAATGAGAGAGAACTCTCCTGTCCACTGGTATATTGCACAAATGCCCACAAAGGCTAGGATTAGGACAGGCTGAAGCTGGAAACCAGGAACTCAATCCAGGTCTCGCATGTGGTTGGCAGTGACTTAAGCACTTGAGCCAGGGTGTGCATTAGCAGGAAGGTGGAGTTGGGAGTGGAGCTAGGAGTGGAACCCAGGAACTCCAATATGGAATGAGGGATTCCCATGTGGTTTCTTAAGCACTGTATCAAATGCCTGCCCAAAAGCTAGCCATTTATAAGGAATCCACTCCCGTGGTAACTCACTGCTGTCATTAATCCATTCATGAGGGGTCAGATCCTTCATGACCTAATGACGTCTTAAAGGTCCTACCTCTCAATAGCTAGATTAGTGATTAAATTTCCAACACTTGAACTTTGTGGGGACATATTTACCTTATAGCAAGTGGAAACTAGATAAAATGAAGTTAGAGGTATATAGCCTCACTTAGAGTGAGCAACATATTCAGGCACTCGAAATGAAGAGGATATCCAAAACCAAATGTGAGAAGGTGCTGAAGTCCAGACAGCTCACTGACGCATGCAAACCTGGCTGTAGGCTCGAGTTGCTAACATGACATTAGGGAAATCTAGGGCTCCAAGCCTCATGAACAAGAGGAGACCTAGCTGTGTCAAGTGGGGAGTGAAGAAGGGCTGCCCCACTGTGAAATGGGGTCTAGGAAACCCTGCTACCGGCTACATGAGAATTTGACCTCTACTATGGACTGTGGGTAGGAAAAATGTTGCTAAATATATTGGAACCCTAGGCTATGTCACAAATGATGATGGGATCTCAGTTTGCACTAGCTTTTGACTGATTAGCTGAGAAGTGGCCTTTAAAATGGTCCAGTTCTTAAAGAATCAAGGTGACCTTGTAAAAGGAATCTTGAAATATTCAGTAGAGTTGCTTCTGTAACTCAGAGAACACAAACAAGACTTTATTGGAAAATTCAGTATTAGCAATCATGTAAAGAACTGCACAAATGAGAAGATGTGTGCTTCCAGAGGTATAAATATTAGAAATGATGCAATCAGGGACTTGAAAACACACTTTGAAAGTGTTTATAAATGTGCTAAGAGATATGAGTATCTACCATTTTGATGCATATTTCCTTTATAGACCCTGTTTCCATTGAGAATCATTTTCTTTCTGCTTGAAGAACTATCTTTCATGTCTCAGATGATGCATTGTTTTAAAAAATATTCCATATACATGTTGTGTCAACATTTTTTTCAGTATTTGGAAAATATTGTTCCTTGTTCTTCTGGCTTGCATAGTTTCTGACAAGAAACAGGTATTTATCTTATCTTGTTAATCTTGGTGTAATGTGTCTTCTTTTCAGCTGCTTTTAAGGTTTTCTTTTTGTATTTGGTTTCTGGAAGGTTGATTATGGTGGGTCTTCTGTGATTTCTTTGTGTTTTTCCTACTGGGAGTTTACTGAGCTTTTAAAAAGTTTCTGTGGTTTCTTGTGTAAGTTTTTTTTAACTTTTTTTAATAAATATAAATTTCCAAATAAATTATGGATTACAGTGGCTTTCCGCCCCATAACTTCCCTCCCACCCACAATCCTCCCACCTCCTGCTCCCTCTCCCATTCCATTCACATCAAGATTCATTTTCAATTCTCTTTATAAACAGAAGATCAATTTAGTATATATTAAGTAAAGATTTCAACAGTTTACACTCACACATAAACATAAAGTGTAAAGTACTGTTTGAGTACTAATTATACATTAATTCACATTGTACAACACATTAAGGACAGAGATCCTACATGAAGAGTAAGTGCACAGTGAGTCCTGTTGTTGGCTTAACGAACTGACACTCTTGTTTATGGTGTCAGTAATCACCCTAGGCTCTTGTCATGAGTTGCCCAGGCTATGGAAGCCTTTTGAGTTCACTGACTCTGATCTTATTTAGACAAGGTCATAGTCAATGGGAAAGTTCTCTCCTCCCTACAGAGAAAGGTACCTCCTTCTTTGATGGCCTGTTCTTTCCACTGGGATCTCACTCGCAGAGATCTTTCATTTAGGTCTTTTTTTTTTTTTAGCCAAATTGTCTTGGCTTTCCAGGCCTAAAATACTCTCATGGGCACTTCAGCCAGATCCAAATGCCTTAAGGGCTGATTCTGATGCCAGAGTGCTATTTAGGACATCTGCCATTCTATGAGTCTGCTGTGTATCTCGCTTCCCATGTTGGATCATTCTCTCCTTTTTAATTCTATCAGTTAGTATTAGCAGACACTAGTCTTGTTTATGTGATCTTTTGACTCTTAGTCCTATCATTATGATCAATTGTGAACTGAAATGGATCACTTTGACTAGTGAGATGGCATTGGTACATGACACCTTGAAGGGATTGAATTGGAATCTCCTGGCACATTTCCAACTCTATATTTGGGGCAAGTCAGCTTGAGCATGTCCCGAATCGTACATCTCTTACCTCTCTTACATTTAACAGAGATCACTTTCCAGTTAAATTTAAACACCGAGGAATAATTGTGTGTTAATTAAAGAGTTCAACCAATAGTATTAAGTAGAACAAAAAAATACTAAAAGGGATAAAGTATTGAGTTGTTCATCAACATTCAGGACAAGGGTTGATCAAGTCATCGTTTCTCATAGTGTCCATTTCACTTCAACAGGTTTCCTTTTTGGTGCTTGGTTAGTTGTCACCGATCAGGGAGAACACATGATATTTGTCCTTCTGAGACTGGCTTATTTCACTCAGCATAATATTTTCCAGATTCCTCCATTTTGTTGCAAATGACCAGATTTCATTGTTTTTTTACTGCTCTATAGTATTCTATAGAGTACATGTTCCATAATTTCTTTATCCAGTCTACTGTTGATGGGCATTTAGGTTGATTCCAGGTCTTAGCTATTGTGAATTCAGCTGCAATAAACATTAAGGTGCAGACAGCTTTTTGTTTGCCAATTTAATATCCTTTGGGTAAATTCCAAGGAGTGGGATGGCTGGGTCGAACGGTAGGGTTATCTTCAGGTTTCTGAGGAATCTCCAGACTGACTTCCATAGTGGCTTGACCAGTTTGCATTCCCACCAACAGTGGGTTAGTGTCCCTTTTTCCTCACATCTTCCCCAGCATCTGTTGTTGGTAGATTTCTGAATGTGAGCCATTCTAACCGGGGGGGAGGTGAAACCTCATTGTGGTTTTGATTTGCATTTCCCTGATGGCTAGTGATCCTGAACATTTTTTCATATGTCTGTTGGCCATTTGGATTTCCTCTTTTGAAAAATGTCTATTGAGGTCCTTGGCCCATCTCTTAATTGGGTTGTTTGTTTTGCTGTTGTGGAGTTTCTTGATCTCTTTGTAGATTCTGGTTATTAATCCTTTATCTGTTGCATAGTTTGCAAATATCTTTTCCCATTCTGTCACTTGCCTCTTCACTTTCCTGACTGTTTCTTTTGTAGTAAAGAAATTTCTCAATTTGATGCAATCCCATTTGTTAATTTGGCTTTGACTGCCTGTGCCTCCAGGGTCTTTTCCAAGAAGCCTTTGCCTGTGCCTATATCTTTCAGGGTTTCTCCAATGTTCTCCAATAATTTGATGGTGTTGGGTCGTAGATTTAGATCTTTAATCCATGTTTGTTGTGGTGGATTTGTTTCTGAGAGGAAGAGCATGGTGAGGAAAGAGGTGCGGAGTCACCACACAGACCCCGAGAGTTGGGTGAAAGCAGGCCTGAGGCAAGTAGCATGCAGACTCGTTTATTTCAGTTGCAACAGCTGCTTATATAGCCAAGGCAGCCAATCCAGTCAAGGGGCGGTCTATGCCCTAACCAATCACAGCCTGTTGCCAGGTAGTTTCCAAAGCCATCCAATCACAGCCTGTTGCCAATCAGGCTCTATTACCAGGCAGTTTCTGGAACCATCCAATCACAGCCTGTTGTCAGTCAGGCTCTGTTGTCATGTGGTTTCCGAAGCTATCCAATCACAACCTGCTCTCAGTCAGGCTCTGTTGTCGTGTGGTTTCTGAAACCATCCAATCACAGCCTGTTGCCAGGCAGTTTCTGTTGCCAGTGGCCATCTTGGCACGACCTTCTCACCTTCTCATTCCACCACATTTCCCCTTTTTCATTTTTGAGCAACGGGAGGCATGATTCTTGGCCATACCATTGTTGACCCCATTTCCATGTGGTCTCCGTACACGCCTGTGCTTGTCTTAGGTTGTCCCCCAGGGGATCTTACCCACCATTGATTACCAGCACTCAAAACAGGAGACCACAGGAGTGCTTGCTCAGATGGAGGTAAGAATGAAGAACAGTGATAATAAGGAATGGCATGACACACACGGGCTGTGGGCCATTTGAGTGGCTGATCAGAGCTAGTGGGGTATAAAGCAGTAATGGATGTGGCTATGGGCAGTTTCTCAGTGTAGGATGATCGGGCAGGTGTGTCTGCCAACAAGGCAGACTCCCAGTCTTGTTTCAACTGGTTCTGTTTGGCTGTCACTTGCAGGCTTGATGTTTCTGGCTGGTACCCAAATGGGCTGTTCCGCATTCTCTGGATAGACACAAGCATATCCTTGACCCTTGGTTAGCAGAGGGTGTGGTCCCTTCCATTCTCCTGTCAGGGGTCTTTCCACCTAACCATAGGGGCTGGGGGCTGGGATGGAAAGGATCCCCAGTGTTTATAAGCTGGGCTGATCCCTTGGGAATCAAAACTAAGAAATTTGATAGTGAAAAGGACCTCTGTCAAAGCAAGCTGTGGGTCCAGGGGCATATGATGGTTTTTCTGTCTTTGTAAGAGATCTTTAATTGTCCTATGAGTTCTTTCAATGATTGCCTGTCCATGTGGTTTCTATGGGATACCTGTGGCAGACTGTATGTTCCAGAATGTCAGGAAGAAATTAAATTCCTGTGATGTATACGCTGGCCCATTATCAGTCTTTATGGTTCAGGGGACACCAAGGACGAGCATGGCTGATTTAACCACCTTTATCACATTACTAGCCTTTTCTCCAGATTGGGCTGTTGCAAATACAGCCTTTGAATAAGTATCTACCACCACATGGACAAACTGAAGTTTACCAAAGGAGTTCATGTGGGTGACGTCCACTTGCCAGAGCTTATTAGGAGCAAGGCCTCACGGGGTCACTACTGCTTGTTGCAGTGGGCCTAATGGGGGGAGGGGTACACAATTCTTGCAAGAGTGCACTAGGTGTTTGCATTGGCTCATTGTTAGCTCCGGGAAAAGCAATTTTATGTTGCTTGCTGACATATGAAATTTTTGGTGTAGAATATGGCCTTGTTCTAGGTGTCCAATGGAAGCCGTGTTGCAGAAGATAAGACGATCAACCTTTTTTGTTGCCTTGGTTAATAAAGCCAGGTAACCCAGTAAGTGATCTAATGTGCGAGTTATACCATGGGTATTTTCTGTTCTCAGTTAGCTCTTTAAGTGTTGTGAATGTGTGATCAATTGGCTTATTGGTCGGGTTAACGACTGCAAAGGGGGCCGGCGCTGCGGCTCACTAGGCTAATCCTCTGCCTTGCGGCGCCAGCACACCAGGTTGTAGTCCCAGTCGGGGCGCTGGATTCTGTCCCAGTTGCCCCTCATCCAGGCCAGCTCTCTGCTGTGGCCAGGGAAGTGCAGTGGAGGATGGCCCAAGTGCTTGGGCCCTGCACCCCATGGGAGACCAGGAGAAGCACCTGGCTCCTGCCATCGGATCAGCACCATGCGCTGGCCGCAGCACGCCAGCCACGGTGGACATTGGAGGGTGAACCAACAGCAAAGGAAGACCTTTCTCTCTGTCTCTCTCTCACACTGTACACTCTGCCTGTCAAAAAATAAAAAAATAAATAAAAATTTAAAAAAAAGACTGCAAAGGGGATCATCTTTGCAACCTGTACTGAGTATTTGCTGTCCGAAAACATATTTACCAGCCCATCCTGGCTATGGAGTAGAACCTTGATTATTGCCTTTATTTCTCCCAATTGTACTGATGCCCCGTGGGGTTCTACATGGATCCTATCTTTTTCTGTTGAGGATTTGATCACTATTCCAAACAGTAACTTGTTAGCATCCATAAATGCACACAGTGCCATGGGTATAGGTTGATTAGCAGGGAAAGTATGTGTTGGATAGTCTATTTCTAAGGTTTGTAATATCTGGAGTAGCCTGTCTGCTGGCAGGTGATTGTCAACCTGTCCTGGGAAATTTATCATTAAAGTTTGAAAGAGCATGCTATTCTGCATCACTGTCAACAGTTCTAATTGTGATAGGGGTAGGACCACTATGTCTGGTTCTGTGTTAAATATCTTATTGGCATAATATCTTAATTTAAGTCCCATCATAAGGATGGCATCTACTTTGTTAACTACTTTACAACACTCACTCCAGGCTATGTGCACCCAAAAAAGTGGTCTATTTTGTTGCCAAATAACTCCTAAGGGGGCCTTGAGGGTATATATGGTTATGGCAAATAGAGGCACTGAGGGTCATATCTAAAGGTTTTTAAACTTGATAACTGGGTGTTGATCTTTTCTATAGTGGATTTGGCTGCTGATGTCAATGTGATTTTTGAAGAAGGGCTGTTCCCCTTAGTCAGTAAATCGTATAGTGGTCTAAGCTCTGCAGGTGTTAGGGGAAGGAAGGGCTTCAGCCAATTGATTTGGCCGCATAGTTGCTGATGTTCATTAAGTAAGTATTTATACTTGACTTTTAGGTTTGGGCCCATTGGAGATACATGGGAGGAGATGTGATAACCCAAGAATTGAAAGGGAAGAAAATGTTGTACCTTTCCTGTGGCAATAGACAAACCCAGGAATTGTAAATTTCTTACTGTATCACTTACACAGACATTCAGAGTTGCTGCATTTTTGTGAGCAAGTAAGATATCATCCACATAGTGTATGACCAAGCACTGATCTTTAAGTGTGCTGGTCACATGAGAAACGTATTTTTGGCAAATGGCCAGGCTATTTTACATGCCTTGTGGGAGTACTGTCCACTGAAATCTTTTTGCAGGGAGCTGGAAATTGGGCTTCCATGCTGTAAAGGCGAAGTAGGCCTTATCCTGCTCTGTGATGGGAATGGAAAAGAAACAATCTTTGATATCAATGGTAACTATGTGTTATCCGTTAGCAATGGCCCCTGGATTCAGAATGCCAGCCTGGAATCTGAGTATTCTAACAGGCTCCTCTGGCTGGCGTCTGGGAACTGGCTCTAGGTGGAATCAGCTGTTCCTTGAGGTTACGATAACTGCAGTGAAGTCATCCCCACTTTCTCTTTTTCTAGTCAAGAAGTGGCGTTGTTATAACACCAACCATCTTTTTTATGATTTTGTTGATGGCTCTCAAATCCTGTAGTAGCCTATATTTTCCCTGTTTCTTTGGTATCACAAAAATGGGCGTGTTGTGAGGGCTAGTGGAGGGCTCTATGTGTCCCTTTTCCAATTGTTCCTGTACCAGTTCTCTAAGGATGCCAAGTTTGGGTTGTAATATTGGCCACTGCTCTACCCAGATGCTTCCTGTTTTTTCCCATTCAGTGGGGATTGGGCCTGGCTTTTGTATGAGGTGAGCAGTGGCCACTAGAATTGGGGTGAATCTTACTTGTAGGATCTCCATTAAAGCTGTTGGCTCTTGGAGATTTGTGATCCATAGTGAGGACCACTTGCATTTGTGAGAGCACATCTCTTCTCCATAAGGTCGTGGAAACCTCAGCAATTAGGAGAATGGACATTTTGATGATATTGATTCTTCCAATCCATGAGCATGGAAGGTTTTTCCATTTTTTGGTATCCTCTTCTATTTCTTTCTTTAAGATTTTGCTGTTCTCATTGTAGAGATCTTTAACGTCCTTGGTTAAGTTTATTCCAAGGTATTTGATTGGTTTTGTGGTTATTGTGAATGGGATTGATCTTAGAAGTTCTTTCTCGGCTGGCGCTGTGGCTCAATAGGCTATTCCTCTGCCTTGTGGCACCGGCACACTGGGTTCTAATCCCGGTCGGGACACCGGATTCTGTCCCGGTTGCCCCCCTTCCAGGCCAGCTCTCTGCTATGGCCCGGGAGTGCAGAGGAGGATGGCCCAAGTCCTTGGACCCTGCACCCACAAGGGAGACCAGGAGAAGCACCTGCCTCCTGGCTTCAGATCATCAAGGTGCCCCGGCTGCAGCGCGCCGGCCATGGTGGCCATTGGAGGGTGAAACAACGGCAAAAAGGAAGACCTTTCTCTCTCTCTCTCTCTCTCTCCCTCTCTCTAACTATCCACTCTGCCTGTCAAAAAAAAAGTTCTTTCTCAGCCATGGCATTTCCTGTGTATACAAAGGCATGGGACTTTTGGCATTGATTTTATATCCTGCTGCTTTGCCAAACTCTTCTATGAATTCCAATAGTCTCTCAGTAGAGTTCTTTGGATCCCCTAAATAAGGAATCATATCATCTGCAAAGAGGGATAGTTTGACTTCTTTCTTCCCAATTTGTATTCCTTTAATTTCTTTTTCCTGCCTACTGGCTCTGGCTAAAACATCCAGAACTATATTTTATCAGCAGTGGTGAGAGTGAGCATCCCTGTCTGGTACCAGATCTCAGTGGAAATGCTTTCAACCTTTCCCCATTCAATAGGATGCTGGCCGTGGGTTTTTGATAAATTGCTTTGATTATATTGAGGAATGTTCCTTCTATACCCAATTTGCTTAGAGTTTTCATCATGAAAGGGTGTTGTATTTTATCAAATGCTTTCTCTGCATCTATTGAGATAATCATATGGTTTTTCTTCTGCATTTTGTTAATGGGGTGTATCACATTGACGGATTTGCACACATTGAACCATCCCTGTAAACCAGGGATAAATCCCACTTGGTCTGGGTGGATGATCTTTCTGATGTGTTGTTGCATTCTATTGGCCAGAATTTTATTGAGGACTTTTGCATCTATGTTCATCAGGGATATTGATCTGTAATCTTCTTTCAATGCTGCATCTTTTTCAGGCTTAGGAATTAAGGTGATGCTGGCTTCATAGAAAGAATTTGGGAGGATTCCCTCTTTTTCAATTATTCTGAATAGTTTGAGAAGAATTCGGCTTATTTTTCTTTAAATGCCTGGTAGAATTCAGCAGTGAATCCATCTGGTCCTGGGTTAAAAAAATGGGGCAGCTGTGTGTGGCTCATGTGTGACAGACACACTAATAGGAGATATTAATAGGGCAGCCAGCTGGGGTATATGGAAACTCCTCACAATTTTTGTGTTGTACATTTAAAATTAACAACACTCATACAATTTTAGAAAATATTTATTTGAAAGACTAAGTTAGATGAATGGGGGCAAGGAAAGAGAAGGAGAGAGATCTTCCATCTGCTGGTTTACTCTCCAAATGGCCACAACAGCAGAGCTGGGGCAGACTGAAGCCAGGAGCCTGGAGCTCTATCCAGGTCTTCTCCATGGGTGCAGGGGCCCAAACCCTTGGGCCATCTTCTGCTGCTTTCCCAGGTGCATTAGTGGGCACTTGGATCAGAAGTGGAGCAGCTGACACTAGAACCTGTGTTCATACGGGATGCTGGTGACACACAGATGGTGGCGACACAACACCAGCCCTATAATATGTTTTAAAAAGAAAGCAATATCAGCAGAGCACACATGCACACTTTGCTTTCAGAGAGGACAAGACGATGTGGAAGACGAAGCCTGCAGTGGACAGCAAGCCCCACCAGTGTGCAAGGGGAAAGGCGTCTGGTGAGCGCCTAGGACAGAAATAGCAGCTAACGCATCAGACTTCTCAAGGGGCTCAGCTTACACAACTCCAACTGAAATATTCAAGGGCAACAAACTTTGTTTTTAAGATTTATTTATTTGAGCCAGCGTCGTGGCTCCATAGACTAATCCTCCACCTTGTGGCACCAGAACACGGGGTTCTAGTCCCGGTTGGGGTGCCGAATTCTGTCCCGGTTGCCCCCCTTCCAGGCCAGCTCTCTGCTATGGCCCGGGAGTGCAGAGGAGGATGGCCCAAGTGCTTGGGCCCTGCACCTGCATGGGAGACCAGGAGAAGCACCTGGCTCCTGGCTTCAGATCAGCATGGTGCGCCAGCTGCAGCGCGCCAGCCGTGACGGCCATTGAAGGGTGAACCAATGGCAAAAGGGAGACCTTTCTCTCTGTCTCTCTCTCAGTGTCCACTCTGCCTGTCAAAAAAAAAAGATTCATTTATTTGAAAGGCAGAGTGACAGCGAGAGAGAGACAGAGAGAGAGAGAGACAGTGAGAAGGAGATAGAGAAAGGTCTTCAATCCACTGGTTCATTCCCCAGGTGGCCACAATGGTCAGAACTGGGCTCTTTCTCCATCTCTTTCCATCCCCTCCATGGCTGAGGGCTTCCTCCAAAACCCTATGCAGTTTTTCTCTCTCTCTGTCTCTCTCTCTCTCTCTCAAGAGCTGGGAGAAAACTGCATGCTTGGCACTTGCCTTTAGTGTGTGGGTGTGGGTGTGAGTGTGTGGGTGTGTATGTATGTATGTATGTGGGTACGTATGCATGCATGTATGTATGTGTACATGTGTGTATATATGTGTATATGCATGTATGTGTAAGTATGTATGTATTTGGGAGTGGTGTGTGGTTGTGTATGTACACATGTATGTGTTCGTATGTATATGGGGGATGGGTGTGTCTCGGTGTGTATGTATGTAGGCATGTGTATGTATGTATGAATGTGTGTATATGGGTGTGGAGGTGGGTATGTGGGTGCATCTGTGTGTGTGTGTGGCTGTGTATGAATCTATGTATGTCTATGTATATATGTGTGTGTGTGTGTATCTATGTGTATATATGTTTGTGTCTATGTGTCTTTGTGTGTGCGTTTGTGTGTCTCTGTGTGTGTGTATCTCTGTGTGTGTGTCTGTCTTGTGTGTGTTTGTGTGTGGTGTGTATGTATGTGTGCGTGTGTGGCAGCAGGACATCTTCGCCTCCTGAAGTTCAAGCTCTGCCTTACAAGGCGCATTTTCACAAATTCTTTGTGAGAACTAGCAAAAGAGGAGAGAATCTGAGAGCGCTGATGTCTACCAGGAAACCCCCAAATGTCTGCATCAGGAACTCCAATGGATTCTTGCTTAAAGCAAACCAAAGCTCTTTGTTGCTGTTCCCTCTGCAGTGCCCAGGTCCTCTCGCTGCAGCCGCACAGCCTTTACCCCCGACCAGCTGGGGTTGCTGCAAGCTGTTTTAGAAACCAGCCACTGCCCAGATTGGAGGCGAGTCAAAGAGTTAGCGTCCGAGCTTCATCTGGATGTGTATGTGATCAAGGTATGTCCTGAGCCCCGCGCCCTCCGCGCCGCGCACTCACTTGCTGTGGTCACCGCTGCGCTGGCTGCTCAGGGCAATGGCCAATGCGCGCGCTGCGCTTCGCAGTCCCCGCGAGGCTGGCAGGCAGAGGCTGCCCCGGGTCTTGTCCCGAACTTCCTGCGTGTGGGCACTTGACAAGAAAGACTTCCCAGGGCGGACGGGGCGCTCGCGGCTGCATTGCGGTTGTGGTTGTGGGCTCAAGAGTTAAAGTCTGAGCCGCCTGGCGGTGGCGGCCAGGACCGCCCCTGGTGGATGGCGCCGCCCAGCACCAGCGCCAGGAGCCCGCCGAGAGCCACCCGCGCAGGCTGAGCCAACACGTGTGTGCAGGGAGCACGTTTCCAAATTGTATTTCTTTCAATGTATTGGATGAGACGCAATGAGACCGAATTTTTTTTAAATATGTATTTATCTCTTTGAACGAGTTCGAGGCAGAGAGAGGCGTCTTCCATCGGCCGGTTCACTGCCCCCAGGGCCCACGGCGGCTGCGCGCGACCCCATGGCCGAATGACCCCACCAGGCCTCCCTGCTGAGGGTCTCCGCACCTCTCAGTACTGTGTCCTTAGAGACTGAGCTCCCAGAACGTGAGCCTTTGTGGTGCAAAGCCTAGCATGGAAAGTTCTAGGTTCTGCTGCGGAGGATCCCTTGGGAGCAGGGCAGAGGCTGCCCGGCCCCCTCCCGGGCCCGGCACAGCGTTTGAGAAAGAGGCTTGAGACCAGCTTGCCCACGCCACAAGGGCCCCGAGCTTCTGAGGCCCATGGGGTCTCCCTGGGGTCCTTGCCTCTGGAGTAACCTGTTCCCTCCCTCCCTCCCCAGACCTGGTTTAAAAATCAGCACGCCAAGCAAAGAAAACTGCAGCGAAAGGGCCATTCCCGCCAGCCCAGCGAGTCCACACCTCAGCCTCCTCCTCCTCCTCCGCTGCCACCACCACTGCTGCTGCCATTGCCGCCGCCACCGCCTCCGCCGCCGCCGCCAACATGCTCGGAGCTCAGCGCGCCTGCGGAGGAAGAGCAGGGCTCCGGGGGCTCCCAGGCGCAGTTATGGGGACAGTGGCCGTGGCTCACTCAGTTAATCCTCTGCCTGTGGTGCTGGCATCCCATATAGGTGCCGGGTCCTAGTCCTGGTTGCTCCTCTTCCAGTCCAGCTCTCTGCTGTGGCCCGGGAAGGCAGTGGAGGATGGCCCAGGTGCTTGGGACCTGCGCCTGCATGGGAGACCAGGAGGAAGCACCTGGCTCCTGGCTTCAGATCAGCACAGCGCCCAGGCCGGCTGTATTGGTCATTAGGGGGCGGGGGTGAACCAACGGAATGAAGACCTTTCTCTGTTTCTCTCTCACTGTCGAACTCTGCCTGTCTAAATATAAAAGAAAAGAAAAAGTTATGCATGGCTTTCAAAAAATTGTTTTTTGCACCAGAATGAACCCATTTTTTGACTCATTTTTTCCATGCATTTCTTAGTCTCTCTGTATTTTCTCATGTTTCCTTTGCATTGGAAAAACCTAGTGTAGAGTGCATTTCTTGTCTGGAGACACAATCTTTCTCTTTTAAAAAGTTTTGTTTACGGCCGGCGCCGCGGCTCACTAGGCTAATCCTCCGCCTAGCGGCGCCGGCACACCGGGTTCTAGTCCCGGTTGGGGTGCCGGATTCTGTCCCGGTTGCCCCTCTTCCAGGCCAGCTCTCTGCTGTGGCCAGGGAGTGCAGTGGAGGATGGCCCAGGTGCTTGGGCCCTGCACCCCATGGGAGACCAGGAAAGCACCTGGCTCCTGGCTCCTGCCATCGGATCAGCGCGGTGCGCCGGCCGCTGCGCGCCAGCGGCGGCGGCCATTGGAGGGTGAACCAACGGCAAAGGAAGACCTTTCTCTCTCTGTCTCTCTCTTTCACTGTCCACTCTGCCTGTCAAAAAAAAAAAAAAAGGTTTTTTTTAATGTGTTCATTGATAGGGCCGGCGCTGTGGTGCAGTGGGTTAAAGCCCTGGCTGGAAGTGCAGGCATCCCATATGGGCTCTGGTTCAAGTCCAGGCTGCTCCTCTTCTGATCCCGCTCTCTGGCATGGCCTGGGAAAGCAGGAAAAGATGGACCCCGGCACCCGCATGGTACACCGGGAAGAAGCTCCTGGCTCCTGCCTTTGGATTGGCACAGCTCAAGTCATTGTGGCCAGTTGGGGAGTGAAGCAGTGGATGGAAGACTCTCTCTCTCTCTCTCTTTCTCTCTCTCGGTGCCTCTCCTTTTTCTCTGTGTAACTCTGACCATCAAATAAATGAATCGACTTTTTTTAAAAAAAGAAAGTATATCCTTGAATGCAAGTTTTATAATAAAAATAAGCTCTTCCACATTGGTGCAGGGGTCCTATCTTTTGGCCATTGTCTGCTGCTTTGCTAGGCACATGAGCAGGGAGCTGCATAGGCAGTGGGGCAGCTGGGCCTTGCCCCAGTGTCCATATGGGACACCAGTGTTGCCAGTGGTGGGTTTTACCCACTCTGCCACAATGCCAGGCACCTTCTGAATATGAAAAAAAAAAAACCACATTTCCTTTGCATGTGTATTTGCATGGGTAGCTGCAATGACCAAGGGCTGGTGCAATCCAAAGCCAGGAGCCGGGAGCTCCATCTGGGTCTCCCATGTGGGTATGGGGGCCTGAGTACTTGGGCCATCTTCTACTGCTTTCCCAGGTGCATTTGTAGGGAGCTGGGTGGGAAGTGGAGCAGCCGGGACTCCAACTGGGACTCTGGGATAGGAACCCAGCATTGCAAGGCCTCCCAGGGGCCGGCCCCAGTGGCTGCATTCTAACCACGCACATGTGCTTCTGGCCTCCTTCTCCTCTGCCTGCGGCTCTTTCTCCATCTCTTTCCATGCCCTCCATGGCTGAGGGTTTCCTGCAAAGCCCTATGCAGTTTTTCTCTCTCTCTGTCTCTCTCTCTGTCTTTCTCATGAGCTGGGAGAAACTGCGAGCTTGGCACTTGCCTTCACAGGGTGTGGGTGTGGGTGTGTATGAATGTATGTATGTGTATGTACTTGTGTGTGTTTGTCTGTGCGTGTATTTGTGTTTGTGTGTGGGTTTGTATATGTATGCATATGTGTGTATATATATGTGTGTATCTTTCTGTGTGTGTCTGTATGTGTCTGTCTTTGTGTTAGTGTGTGGGTTCTTATGTATGTATGTGTATGTATGTATGTCATGGGTGTGTGGGTGTGTATGTATGAGTTTGTATGTGTGTGTGTGTTTCTGTGTATGTGAGTTTCTGTGTCTGTGTCTTTCTGTGTGTGTGGGTTTGTATTTATGTATGTGTGTGTGTGTGTGTGTGGCAGCAGGACATCTTCCCCTCGTGAAGTTCAAGCTCACGTTGAAAATGCATGACCATGAGATCAGGCTCTGCCTTTCACGGTGCATTTTCCAACATTCCTTTGGGAGACCCAGGCAAAAAGGAGAGACCCCGAGAGCGCTGCTGTCTACCTGGTGAATTCCGAAATGCATGCAGTGGCTGCTGCAGTCAAAGCCGGCATCAGGATGGCCAAAGGATTCTTTCTGAAAGCAAACCAAAGCCCTTTGTTCCTGTTCCCTCTGCAGCGCCCAGGTGTGCTCGCCGCAGCCGCACGGCCTTTACCCCCGAGCAGTTGGGGATGTTGAAAGCTGTTTTAGAAAAGACCCCCTGTCCTGACTGGGAGAAGATACAAGAGTTAGCGGCAAAGCTATGTTTGGATGAGTGCGTGATCAAGGTATGTCCCGAACCCTGCGCCCTCCGTGCCACGCACTCACTTGCGGTCACTGCTGTGCTGGCCACTCAGGGCAGTCGCCAATGCACGCACTTCGCAGTCCCTTCGAGGCTGGCAGGCAGAGGCTGCCGCGGGGCTGGTCCCAAAGTCCCTGAGGGTGGGCGCTTCACAAGATAGACTCCCCCTGGTGCTCCTGGCTGCCTTGGGGCAGAAGAGTTCAAGTCTGAGCCAATGGAGAGGACCCCACCTGGTGGATGGTTCTGCCCAGCCCGCGGGAGCCAGCCCAGAGCCGCCCGTGCAGGCAGAGCAAACACGTGCGTGCGGGCAGCGCGTTTTCAAATTGTATTTCTTTAAATGTATTGTGCGAGAGGCAATGAGACAGAATTTCATTTTAAGATTTATTTATTATTTATTTGAAAGAGTTCGAGGCGGCATCGACCCCATGGGTGAATGACCCCACCAGGCCTCCCCGCCGAGGGTCTCTGCACCTCTCAGTACTGTGTCCTGAGAGACCGAGCTCCCAGAACGTGAGCCTTTGTGGTGCAAAGCCTAGCGCGCAAAGTTCTAGGTTCTGCTGCGGAGGATCGCTTGGGAGCAGGGCAGAGGCTGCCCGGCCCCCTCCCCTTTACCTGATGCCTGCGGCTCCCTCCCAGGCCCGGCACAGCGTTTGAGAAAGAGGCTTGAGCCCAGCGTGCCCACGCCACAAGGGCCCCCAGCTTCTGAGGCCCATGGGGTCTCCCTGGGGTCCTTGCCTCTGGAGTAACCTGCTCCCTCCCTTCCTCCCCAGACCTGGTTTAAAAATCAGCGCGCCAAGCAAAGAAAACTGCAGCGAATGGGTCAGCACTGCCACCCCAGGGAGTCACCACCACCGCCAGGCTCAGAGCTCAGCGCACCTTCGCAGGAAGATCACGGCCCTGAAATCTCCCAGGCTCAGGGCCCCGAGGTTGCCGAGGACCCGCTGCCCGCCGATCTGCACAACATCCATCTGGACCCCTCTGCACCCAGGGCTTAGTTGCCCCATGACGTCGGGGAGCTCCTCGGGGACGCCATTGTAGACAACGCGAAAGCCGGGGGGGCGGGGTGCGGTGGCCACGTTCGTGGGCTGCGGTCCTCCGCGTGCTCTTGGCAGTGGGTGGGCAGCGGGCCCACCCCGGCCCACGCACTAGGGGACGGGGCTGAGACTCGGGCGCCAGGACCCGCTTTCCAGTGGTCAAGTTCTCCCAGAGTTCTCGCCTCTGCTTCGCGCTGGTAGCTCAGCGCCTCAGGCCCGCCCCCTTGCTCTTACTGTCCAATCAGGAGCGAGGGAGGGATTCCTTCGGGCTCCAGCAGGGCAGGGATATTTTTTATTTTTTATTTGTTTGAAGGCAGAGTTACAGAGCAGTAGAGTTAGTGATGAGATAGAGGTAGAGAGAGATACAGAGAGATAGAGATAGGGATAGAGAGGTAGAGAGAGAGAGAGAGTGATAGAGAGAGAGAGGGAGAGAGAGAGAGGCCTGCAGTGCCTGCATCCCGTAGGGGCCCCGGTCTTCCGATCCAGCTTTCTGCTATGGCTGGGAAGCAGTAGAGGATTTGCCCAAGTCCTCGGGCCCCTGGGCCTGTGTGTGTGGGAGACCCAGACCCAGAAGAAGCTCCGGATCCAGGCTTCGGAACAGCTCAGCTCTGGCTGTTGTGGCCATTTGGGGAGTGAAACAGCGAGTGCGAGACCTCTCTCTCCCTCTCTGGAACTCTGCCTTTCAAATCAATAAACACATCTGTAACAAAAAGTGCTTTTTATTTTTTTTTTTCAGTTTCATTACGTAGGTGGTTTTTTTTTTATCTTTTATTTAATGAATATAAATTTCCAAAGTACGACTCATGTGTTACAATGGCTTCCCCCCCCATACCGTCCCTCCCACCCACAACCCTCCCCCTTCCCACTCCCTCTCCCCTTCCATTCTCATCAAGATTCATTTTCGATTATCTTAATATACAGAAGATCAGCTTAGTATACCTTAAGTAAGTATTTCAACAGTTTGCTCCCACACAGAAACATAACGTGAAAAATAATAGATGATTTTTTTTTAAATGATGATGAAATCAGATCAGACCTATTGTCATGTTTAATCCCAGTGAGAGTCAAGTTGGGAATTGATAATTTCTTTCTTTCTTTTTTTTTTTTTTTTTACAGAAGATCAGTTTAGTGTACATTAAGTAAAGATTTCAGTCGTTTGCACCCCCATAGAAACACAAAGTGAAATATACTGTTTGAGTACTCGTTATAGCATTAAGCCTCAGTGTACAGCACGTTAAGGACAGAGATCCTACATGAGGAGTAAGTGCACAGTGACTCCTGTTGTTGACTTTACCAATTGACACTCCTGTTTATGGCATCAGTAATCTCCCCATGCACCAGTTATGAGTTTCCAAGGCTATGGAAGCCCCTTGAGTTCTCCGACTCTTATCTTGTTTAGACACGGTCATAGTCAAAGTGGAGGTTCTCTCCTCCCTTCAGAGAAAGGCACCTCCCTCTTTGAAGACCTGTTCTTTCCACTGGGATCTCACTCACAGAGATCTTTTTGCCAGAGTGTCTTGGCTTTCCATGCCTGAAATACTCTCATGGGCTTTTCAGCCAGATCCGAGAGCCTTTAGGGCTGATTCTGAGGCCAGAGTGCTATTTAGGACATCCGCCATTCTATGAGTCTGCTGAGTATCTCACTTCCCATGTTGGATCACTCTCCCCTTTATTTATTCTATCGGTTGGTGTTAGCAGATACTAGACTTGTTTATGTGCTCCCTTTGACTCTTAGTCCTTTCATTATGATCAATTGTGAACTGAAATTGATCACTTGGAATAGTGAGATGGCATTGGCACATGCCACCTTGATGGGATTGAATTGGAATCCCCTGGTATGTTTCCAACTCTACCAATTGGGGCAAGTCAGCCCGAGCATGCCCCAAATTATACATCTCTTCCCTCTCTTATTCCCACTTTTATGTTTAACAGGGATCACATTTCAGTTAATTTTCAACACTTAAGAATAACTGTGTGATAATTACAGAATTAAACCAGTCATATTAAGTAGAACAGACAAAAAAAAATACTATGAGGGATAATGTATTAAGTTGTCCATTAGCAGTCAGGGCTATGCTGATCAAGTCACCATTTCTCATAGTGTCCATTTCACTTCAGGAGGTTTCCTTTTTGGTGTTCAGTCAGTTGTCACCGATCAGGGAGAACATATGGTATTTGTCCCTTTGGGACTGGCTTACTTCACTCAGCATGATGTGTTCCAGATTCCTCCATTTTGTTGCAAATGACTGGATTTCGTTGTTTCTTACTGTGGTATAGTATTCTAAAGAATACATATCCCATAATTTCTTTATCCAGTCTACCATTGATGGGCATTTAGGTTGGTTCCAGGTCTTGGCTCTTGTGAATTGTGCTGCAATAAACATTAGGGTGCAGACCGCTTTTTTGTTTATCAATTTAAACTCCTTTGGGTAAATTCCAAGGAGTGGGATGGCTGGGTCGAACAGTAGGGTTATCTTCAGGTTTCTGAGGAATCTCCAGACTGATTTCCATAGTGGCTTGACCAGTTTGCATTCCCACCAACAGTGGGTTAGCGTCCCTTTTTCCCCACATCCTCGCCAGCATCTGTTGTTGGTAGATTTCTGCATGTGAGCCATTCTAACCGGGGTGAGGTGAAACCTCATTGTGGTTTTGATTTGCATTTCCCTGATTGCTAGTGACCTTGAACATTTTTTCATGTGCCTGTTGGCCATTTGGATTTCCTCTTTTGAAAAATGTCTATTGAAGTCCTTGGCCCATCTCTTAAGTGGGTTGTTGGTTTTGTTTTTGTGGAGTTTCTTGATCTCTTTGTAGATTCTGGTTATTAACCCTTTATCTGTTGCATAGTTTGCAAATATTTTTTCCCATTCTGTTGGTTGTCTCTTCACTCTCCTGACTGTTTCTTTTGCAGTACAGAAACTTCTCAATTTGATGCAATCCCAACAGTTGATTTTGGCTTTGACTGTCTGTGCCTCCCGGGTCTTTTCCAGAAATTCTTTGCCTGTACCAATATCTTGAAGGGTTTCTCCAATGTTCTCTAATAACTTAATGGTGTCAGGACGTAGATTTAGGTCTTTAATCCACGTTGAGTGGATTTTTGTGTAAGGTGTAAGGTAGGGGTCTTGCTTCATGCTTCTGCACGTGGAAATCCAGTTTTCCCAGCACCATTTATTGAATAGACTGTCCTTGCTCCAGGAATTAGTTTTAGATCCTTGATCAAATATAAGTTGGCTGTAGATGTTTGGATTGATTTCTGGTGTTTCAATTCTGTTCCATTGGTCTATCCATCTGTTTCTGTACCAGTACCATGCTGTTTTGATTACAACTGCCCTGTAGTATGTCCTGAAATCTGGTATTGTGATGCCTCCAGCTTTGTTTTTGTTGTACAAGATTGCTTTAGCTATTCGAGGTCTCTTGTGCCTCCATATGAATTTCAGCATCATTTTTTCTAGATCTGCGAAGAATGTCTTTGCTATCTTGATTGGGATTGCATTCAATCTATAAATTGCTTTTGGGAGAATGGACATTTTGATGATGTTGATTCTTCCAATCCATGAGCATGGAAGATTTTTCCATTTTTTGGTATCCTCTTCTATTTATTTCTTTAAGGTTTTGTAATTCTCATCGTAGAGATCTTTAACATCCTTGGTTAAGTTTATTCCAAGGTATTTGATTGTTTTTGTAGCTATTGTGAATGGGATTGATCTTAGCAGTTCTTTCTCAGTCATGGCATTGCTTGTGTATACAAAGGCTGTTGATTTTTGTGCATTGATTTTATATCCTGCCACTTTGCCAAACTCCTCTATGAGTTCCAATAGTCTCTTAGTAGAGTTCTTTGGATCCTCTAAGTACAGAATCATATCGTCTGCAAAGAGGGATAGTTTGACTTCTTCCTTCTTGATTTGTATTCCTTTGATTTCTTTTTCTTGTCTGATGGCTCTGGCTAAAACTTCCAGAACTATGTTAAATAGCAGTGGTGAGCGTGGGCATCCCTGCCTGGTGCCAGATTTCAGTGGAAATGCTTCCAACTTTCCCCCATTCAATAGGATGCTGGCTGTGGGTTTTTTATAAATTGCTTTGATTATATTGAGGAATGTTCCTTCTATACCCAATTTGCTTAGAGTTTTCATCATGAAAGGGTGTTGAATTTTATCAAATGCTTTCTCTGCATCAATTGAGATAATCATATGGTTTTTCTTCTGCAGTCTGTTAATGTGGAGAATCACATTGATTGATTTGCGAATGTTGAACCATCCCTGCATACCAGGGATGAATCCCACTTGGTCTGGGTGGATGATTTTCCTGATGTGTTGTTGTATTCTATTGGCCAGAAGCATGAAGCAAGACCCCTACCTTACACCTTACACAAAAATCCACTCAACGTGGATTAAAGACCTAAATCTACGTCCTGACACCATTAAGTTATTAAAAGTGCTTTTTAAAAAGATTGATTTTCTTGTTACCACCACAGTCACGCTAATTAACATACCATCTGCTCGCTTTCTTACGATAAATTTTCAGAAATTATATTATTATAATTATTTCATTTTAATTTTTAAAGATTTTATTCATTGGGACAGCGTTCTAAGCCCCAGCCTGCAACGCCAACACCATATGGGCACTAGTGTTTCAAATAAAATAAAAGTGAATTTACCAGTACTCCAAATTGTGCCCTTTTACCGATATTTTAAAAAAAAAGATTTGTGAAATAAACTCAGTATTTTAATAAAGTAGAACTGTTACTCTTTTATTCACTTATTTAACCTTTCGTATGTAGATCAGCTTGATAGTATCCTGAAATCCCATGTTGAAATGCCCTGCCCCTCCAAATAGTCTCTGGAGTTCACCAATTTTTTTTTGACAATGTAATGCTCATATAGTCCCACCTCAGGACAGTAGTCAACAATGACAGCTATGAACACTTGTTTCCAAACGTCATTCTGCCTGTCTTACCTTATTCCAACTCCCAAAGTAAATTGGCATGTTGAAACAGCTTAGTGAACTTCTTCCCAGCCTGTAGTCCTTCACCTAATGTTGAGACAAGAAAGCTGTTTCGTGACTGTTTCCTTGGTTGGTCCTGGAATGACACTTCAAGCGGATTACACCATTTCTGAGTTGGAAATACTGTTGTGATCCCTATGCTTCCTGTTGTTTATCTTGATAGTTCTAAAAAGTACATGTGAGATGTATTTTCTGAATGCTTACAATTTGTAAGTTGCCTTGATTTTGACAACTGAAGGCTCCCTTTTAGGCTGAATCTCAGAAATGTGTAGCTTTTTCTGGCAAAGTCCACTGCCGCAGTTGTATCTTTTGTAAATGACTAGTATTCTGAGGTGTGATCATGTTCCTTTTTGTGAATTCATAAACTGGGCCCTGGGGGACTCTGGGTCTGATCTCCAGTTCTGGGCCATTGGGGATTTCAGGGTCCCACTTCCATCTGTTAGGCTTTGTGTTTGATTCTCTTGGATATTGTTCCTCATTCCTTTGTTTCAACTTTAGGAAAGACTATTTCCTGTCTTCTCAAATTTTTGTCACTTTCATTTTTAGCTTTAACTAAGTGCCTGGGTCCTTTGGAATGTACTTAAAATCTGAAAAATACTGTAATTACGAAGGCATCTCATCCCTGATGCTGTGCTATATTTTTCTCCCCCAACTTCCTTTCCTAGCTTGTTTTATGTTGATTTAGTAGGGTGGAGTATGATTACACATGAAGACAGCTTTGGGAGTGTGCAGTCCTTGCCCTTTCCAACTGGGCTGACTGTCGATCTGTGGGGTGTGTAGGGGGACAAAAGGTGTGGTAGGTGTCAGTGCCTCTAGTCATTGAGGTTAACAACCTCACTGATTTAATTGTTCTTCAGCAATTTGTGTTGCTTTTCTACTGATTCTAGTGGAGGCATAACAGGGAAAGATCTGCTTAGAGACTGAATTGCTAGACCAATCCCAAATGAAGTACTCAGCCAACTTACTGGATAAGTAACAGGTATTGAAGTAACACCATAAAGAAATGCTACCAAGAACCACATGATGCAGTCACTGCCCTGATTGGGCACTTGACTCTGTGTTGGGATGAATATGTAACATTTTCAGAAGTGGGATTAATATTTGGTTTTACCCTAATGGAAATACAATTATAACTTTTAAAATAAAAAAAAATTTGATATTTTAAAATGAATTAAACAGAGAGGGCATAACAGACAAAGACATCTTTCTGCTGGCTCACTCCCCAAAAAGCCATTACAGTCGGGGCTGAGCCAGGCAGCCCTCCTGAAGGGGCCGTTTATAGAGGGCACAGCCTCAGTCTGCACGTAGGACTGCACTACACCTGTGTAAGGTCTGCCATGCTGTGCCTGACCAGCAAGGGCTCCCTTGACCTCCTCTGGCTTGGGGATAGATTAAAACCAACAGATTGTAGACTGCCTAAACAAAGAATTGTCGCATACATTGGCTGCAGGAGCTAGTATTTCTGCAGCAAGCTATGAGTATCAGGAGAAGACACAAGACACCAGCAGATACCTGGGGAAATGGTTTCTTTTGCAGCTGAGGCTGCCCTGGGTGCTTAGGGGGCAGTGAAGACTCATGCACTTCTTGGTAATCTGAACACTTAAATTCGGAAATTAGTGTTGTGTTTGTAGGTAAAAGAAGCAGGCACTGAGAGCTGGATGGATGCCTCCAGGTCCTGTGTTAATCGCTGGATTAAAAGCCTAGTGAGTGTCATGGACTCACTCATTCAGCATCTCAGCCCATTTCTTTTGAGTTTGTACTTTCTGCATCACCTGAGGCTCAGAATGAAACACCTGCCAATTTCAACCCCTCTTTGGTTCCTGTGCCTTCCTGGAGCTGTCCTGGGTAGGGTGCATCCTGGGGTGGGGCAGATGTCTCTGATTATCTGGCCTTGTCCTTAATTCATGTTGATTTCAAGAAGATATGGCAATACAGGCATTCATTCCCTAAGGAACAAAAGCAGAATTTATCATCAACAGACCCTTACTACAAGGAAAACCCAGGGTTGAGGCAGTGCTGTGGCACAATGTGTTAAGCTGCCACCTGTGACACTGGCATCCCATAAGAGCATCCATTTTTGAGTCCTGGGTGCTGCACTGTCAATCCAACTTCCTGCTAATGCACCTGGATAGGTAATAGAAGATGGTTCAGGTGCTTGGGCAACTGCTTGGGCTCTTGACTTCAGCCTGGCCAGCCCCCCCCGCCGCGTGTGGCAGCCATCTGGGGACATCAACCAGCAGATGAAAGATCTCTTTGTGTCTCTCTTTCCCCTCATCTACCCCTGTAACTCAGCATTTCAAATAAATAAGTCTTTGAGGACAAAAAGAAAGCTTGTGGGCTGGCATTGTGCAGTGGGTTGAGCTGCTGCCTGCCATGCTGGCATCCCATATCAGAGCACCAGTTTATGTCCTGGCTGTTCTGCTTCGAATCCAGCATCCTGTTCATTCACCTGGGTAAACAGCGGAAGATGGTCCACGTACCTGGAACCCTCCCTCCCTCATGAGAGACATGGATGGAGTTCTAGGTTCCTGGCTTTGGGCTGGTGCAGCCCTGAATCTTGTGAGAATTTGGGGAGTGCACCAGTGGATGGAAGATCTCTTTGTCTCTCCCTCTCTGTCACTCTGCCTTTCAAATCAATTAATAAATCATTTAAACACATAAGTTTATTAAATGTTTCACACGTGAGAATAATGATGCCAGATGAAATCCTAATTGATACAAATGAGCTCTGAAAATGAGTATCATGTTGCTGAATATAAAAGACTGCTTAGCTTTAATTGCTTTAAATGATAATCTTTAAAACAAAAAATTATTACTGTATGTTGTATTGTTTATAATTTGGTAGAGGTAAAATTATGAAATTGCAGAAGCATAAGAGGGTGAATGGAAACCTGTTGTTGTGGGGTTACTATATTGAAGGTGAAGAAGTCCAGTATCACTGGATGGCAGTGTGTGATAAAGAGAAGATATCTAATGTAAACTCTAGACCAACAACAAAAACAGGAGATAGAGCTTATGTGTAGGTACAACAGGACTTGTCTCCCAAAACGTGGAGTTGTTGAAACTGAAATGTCTTAATGTTGATGTTTGGTGGATTAATGGTGGAGATTTGGTATATTGAGGACATGTGAGAGGAGGGCCAATGGGACGTCTTTGGGTTTTGGGGGTGAGCCCTCAGAGGGTAGTTCTCACGAGAGGTTTGATTATTTGAGTAGTAGTTGGGTCTAGGTTTTCTCTCTTCCTCCTGGCTCAAGATGTGATTGCTCCCCTGCACCTACCATGAGCAGCTTTCACAGACACCAGAATATGGGATGCCTACCCTGAAGTGTAGCCTCCAAGCTGGAGGCTAAAATAAGCCTTGAATTTCCCAGAGTGCTTTCAGATTTAGAAAATCTGTGAGATCCTGAAAAATGTTTAATCCAAAAGAGGAAAAATGATGATGGAGGAAGAAAAATATCAAAATGGTGGATTTGCACTCAATGATACTTACATCGCATTTTTCATTACCAGCTTTTCATGGCCCACTATGGCCCTTAGCATACAGTCCAAGCTCTACCGAGTGATCCTTTAGTTGCATTTTCATCTGGATCTAATCTGTGTCAATGTTGCTCACACTTCTCCCAGAGCCCCATGCTCTCTACCATACACACACACCTGTGTGGTCAGCCACATGCCTGTGGTCACACTTCCCTGTAGAGACCTCTCATATGCTGTTACCTTGCACCAAACTGACCATCCTCAGAGCTATCGGGTATTAGGGGATGCGACTACAAAGTACATTTCTGTCTAACTTAGTATTTTCCCTTGATGAGTGAAAGTGTTGATTTTACTCAGAAATTTTGCGGACAGAAAGCCAGCATAACAAAAAATATATAATATATCAACCCTGTGTTTCCAAAAGAAAGTAATTAATTCTATCAAATACTTCAATAAAGACTAAACAAATGCTTATATAGGTTAATGATGAAACTTCAGTTTTCTGTGGTCTTTAGCTTTGATACCACAAGACTATGAGGGGCAGCTGTCTGACATCTTCCAACAAGATGCCCCGGGCCCTGCTGCTCTTTCTGTAGGTGCTGCTCTCTCCAGAAGAATAAAGACTTTATTGCACAAATCTCAAGTAATCCATGGCTTTTGTCCAGAAACACCAAAATGAGATTCCATCTGTCCTGAACTGCAAGTCAAAGTCCCCGAGCAGGGTGAAGAACAAAAAATGTCCAAGCCCCTGAGCTGCTGGCCTTCTGTTTGGCATTGAGGCCCACGCCACCACTGGTCAGCACCATGGCCAGCGCCACACACACAGCATCAGCACTGTGGACAGCTCAGAGGTTGGCAGGAGCTGAAACACTCTGAGATAAAAACTGCATAAGCCCAGGCCAGACAAGGAATCCAAAGTTGCCATGGAAGGATGGAATTTGTGATTTCCTTGAGGACCATAGACACAATCTAGGATGACATTTGGGACAATGAGCTGCTGCTCTTTGTATGGGGGACCAACTGGGCCTAAGGTATGAGGCACTTGAATAAGCCGGGTAGTACAGGGAGCTTCCCAGGGGAGTGAAATGTATTTGTGTAATGGGCATGAGCATTAGCTTCCGTGGAAGATAATTTCAGAAGGAGCACTTTCCATATCTTTGTTGAGAATAAGGCACAAAACTAGCCCAGCTTCAGAGAAAATGGAAGCATAAGGGTATGTATTCAGAGGCTGAGAGAAAGGACCAAGATTCCCAGGGAAAGAGGGAAACTGAAATGAGAGAGCCCTGTGTGCACTACAACCTTGTGTGCACTGCCCAAGCCCCACTCCCATCATCCACCAGTGCCATGACAACTCGAAAATGCCCAAAAGTTGGCACACAAGTAGAAGCCCCTCAATCCCTTCCCCAAGCCTCACCCTACTTGAATGTTCACTTAAGCCACAGACAGTGGCCCCTGTGCTTCCAGGACTAGGAAAGGACAGCCCCAAACCCTGCTAGCAGCAGCGTTCTCTCCTGGAGTTTAACTCTGCTCCCGCCTGTGGACTTTCCCTCTGTCTTGAAGTAGTTTGCTTCTCTGCTCACCTTTATCCACATGTCTTCCTTGATTCTCCCTCACCTGGAGGCAGGAACGAGGTCTAAGCCTAGCCAGGCCTCAAGAACCTGGGGCACTACTAGCTATGAGTCAGACACAGGTGGAGTTCAGGGACTGTGGCCTCCACTAGGTCCAGTCTTGGCTTGCTGTGGGGGAGTGAACCAGAAGAACTAGTTTCTCTTTCTGTTTCTTTCAAAAAGTGAAAATAATTTATAAAAAAAAAGAGAGCTTGTAACTACCAAATAAATAGAAAATATGTTTTCAAGGTGCTGGCTTTGTGGTACAGTGAGTTAAGCTGCTACCTAGAAGGCCAGCATCCCATATGAACATTGGTTCTAGTCCTGGCTGTTGCACTTCCAATCCAGCTCACTGCTATGGCCTGAGAAAGCAGTGGAAGATGGCCCAAGTGTTTGGGCCCTGTACATGTGGGGAGACCTGGACAGAAACTCCTGGCTCCTAGCTTTGGATTGGCCCAGCTCCAGTGATTGCAGTCATCTGGGGAGTGAACCAGAGGATGGAAGACATTTCTCTCTGTCTCTCACTCTATATATTTCTATAACAAGGAAAGATTCAGCACCATCTACCAGGTGCGGTCCTCGCCTCTGGCTCAGACTGAACTCTTCCTCCTGCAATGCAGGAGGAGGGAATGAGCGCCCGGGGGAATCATTCTTGTGAAGTGCCCATGTGCAGGGAGTTCGGGACAAGACCCGGGGCAGCCTCTGCCTGCCAGCCTCGCGGGGACTGGGAAGCGCGCACATTGGCAACTGCCCTGAGTGACTGCAAGTGAGTGCACAGTGCGGAGTGCGCGGGACTCAGGACATACCTTGATCACATACTCATCAATATACAGCTGAAAGGATAACGCTTCTATCTGGCTCCAATCTGGGCAGGTGGTGGTTTCTAAAACAGCTTGCAGCATCCCCAGCTGGTCGGGGGTAAAGGCCGTGTGGCTGCAGGAGAGGACCTGGGCGCTGCGGAGGGAACAGGAACAAAGGCCTTTGGTTTGCTTTAAGCAAGAATCCATTGGAGTTCCTGATGCAGGAACTGATTCCTGATCAGGAACAGTTCCTGATGGGGAGTGACCCGGTGGGTAGACACCAGCGCTCTCTCTTGGGGTCTCTCCTCTTTGCCAGGGTCTCGCAAAGGGATTTTGGAAAATGCACCGTGGAAGACAGAGCCTGATCTCATGGTCATGCATTTTCTACGGGAGCTTGAACTTCATGAGGGGAAGATGTCCTGCTGCCGCACACGCACACAGACACACACACATACATACAAACCCACACACAAACACACACAAGACAGACAGACACAGACACACACACAGAGACACACACACATGGATACACTGACACACACACACACTGAAAGACACACAGACATATATATATATGTACCCATAGATACACACTAACAGAAAGACACAGACATAGAGACATAGACATACATACATTCATACACAGCCACACACACACACACACACAGATGCACCCACACACCAACCTACAGAGGCATTTACACACATTCATACATACATACACACACATGCATACGTACACACCCAGACACACCCCTCCCCCACCTTCATACAAACACATACATGCATACATACACACAGACACACCCACTCCCAGGTACATACATACTTACACATAAATGCATACATGCACACCCACTCCCCCACACATACATATATTCATATACATGCATACATACACACCCACATACATACATACATACACACATGTACATACACATACATGCATGCATACATACCCACACACACAGACACAAACACACACCCACACCCACACACTGTCAAGGCAAGTGCCAAGCATGCAGTTTACTCCCAGCTCGAGAGAGAGAGAGAGAGAGAGAGAGGGAATAAAAATGCATAGGGCTTTGGAGGAAGCCCTCAGCCATGGAGCGGACAGAAAGAGATGGAGAAAGAGCCCAGTTATGACCATTGTGGCCACCTGGGAAATGAACCAGTGGATCAAAGACCTTTCTGTCTCTTTTTCTCACTGTATGTAACTCTCTCTCTCTCTCTCTCTCTCTGTCTCTCTCTCGCTGTCACTCTGCCTTTCAAATAAATAAATCTTAAAAACAAAGTTTGTTGCCCTTGAACATTTCAGCTGGAGTTGTGTAAGCTGAGTCCCTTGAGAAATCTGATACGTTGGCTGCTGTTTCTGCCCTAGGCGCTCACAAGACTGCCTTTTCCCCTTGCACACTGGTGGGGCTGGCCGTCCACTGCAGGCTTCGTCTTCCACATTGTCTTGTCCCCTCTGAAAGCAAAGTGTGCATGTGTGCTCTGCTGATATTGCTTTCTTTCTAAAACATATTTTATTATAGGGCTGGTGTTGTGTCACCACCATCTTGTGTGTCACCAGCATCTCATATGAACTCAGGTTTGAGTCTCAGCTGCTCCACTTCTGATCCAGCTGCCCACTAATGCACCTGGGAAAGCAGCAGATGATGGGCCAAGGATTTGGGCCCCCGCACCCATGGAGGAGTCCCGGATGGAGCTCCAGGCTCCTGGCTTCAGTCTGGCCCAGCTCTGCTGTGGTGGCCATTTGGGGAGTAAACCAGCAGATGGAAGATCTCTCCCTCTCTTTCCTTGCCCCCATTCATCTAACTTAGCCTTTCAAATAAATATTTTCTAAAATGTTATGAGTGTTGTTAATTTTAAATTTACAACATAAAAATTGTGAGGAGTTTTCATATACCCCAGCTGGCTGCCCCATTAATATCTCCTATTAGTGTGTCTGTCACACATGAGCCACACCCAGCTGCCCCAGATTTTTAATCCAAACTCCTTTCACCCCTCCAGCCCTCCCACTCTAGTCATCCACATCTGTGTTCAGATTCTTAGTTTCGCTCCCACACACAGAGGAGGACAGGTGGGACCGGTCTTTCTACACTGCTGGTCTCTGAGGAATGGTCTCCACAACCTTTCCCCACAGCATCAATGCTCTTCTCTTCTGCCACCCATGCTTCACCAGAAAATTCTTCCCAGCATTCATGTGGCTCTCACAGGGGCTCTCTTCAAGCTGGAGTTGAATCCTTCTTAGGGCCCCAAACCAGATTTGGTTCAGTAGGTGAAGGTGGGGCTCTAGGGGTGGGTGGCTCCTGTCCATCCTGGAGCTCAGCCAGAGGCCTTGTGGGGGGACAAAGAAAAGTCCAGGACCAGATGGATTCACTGCTGAATTCTACCAGACATTTAAAGAACTAACTCCAATTCTTCGCAAACTATTCAGAACAGTCAAAAAAGAGGGAATCCTCCCAAATTCTTTCTATGAAGCCAGCATCGCCTTAATCCCTAAGCCTGAAAAAGATGCAGCATTGAAAGAAGGTTACAGACCAATATTCCTGATGAACATAGACGCAAAAATCCTCAATAAAATTCTGGCCAATAGAATGCAACAACACATCAGAAAGATCATCCACCCAGACCAAGTGGGATTTATCCCTGGTTTACAGGGATGGTTCAATGTGTGCAAATCCGTCAATGTGATACACCCCATTAACAAAATGCAGAAGAAAAACCATATGATTATCTCAATAGATGCAGAGAAAGCATTTGATAAAATACAACACCCTTTCATGATGATAACTCTAAGCAAATTGGGTATAGAAGGAACATTCCTCAATACAATCAAAGCAATTTATCAAAAACCCACGGCCAGCATCCTATTGAATGGGGAAAAGTTGAAAGCATTTCCACTGAGATCTGGCACCAGACAGGGATGCTCACTCTCACCACTGCTATACAATATAGTTCTGGATGTTTTAGTCAGAGCCATTAGGCAAAAAAAAATAATAATAAATTAAAGGGATACAAATTGGGAAGAAAGAAGTCAAACTATCCCCCTTTGCAGATGATATGATTCTTTATTTAGGGGATCCAAAGAACTCTACTAAGAGACTATCGGAACTCATAGAAGTGTTCAGCAAATAGCAGGATATAAAATCAATGCACAAAAAACCCATGCCTTTGTATACACAGGAAATGCCATGGCTGAGAAAGAACTTCTAAGATCAATCCCATTCACAATAACCACAAAAACAATCAAATGCCTTGGAATAAACTTAAACAAGGATGTTAAAGAACTCTGCGATGAGAATTACAAAATCTTAAAGAAAGAAATAGAAGAAGATGCCAAAAATGGAAAAATTTTCCATGCTCATGGATTGGAAGAATCAATATCATCAAAATGTCCTTCTCCTAATTGCTAAGGTTTCCACGACCTTATGGGGGAGAGATGTGCTCTCACAAATGCAAGCGGTCCTTACTATGGATCACAGATCTCCACAAGCCAACAGCTTTAATGGAGAGCCTACAAGTAAGATTCACCCCAATTCTAGTGGTCACTGCTCACCTCATACAAAAGCCAGGCCCAATCCCCACTGAATGGGAAAAAACAGGCAACATCTGGGTAGAGCAGTGGCCAATATTACAACCCAAACTTGGCATCCCTAGAGAACTGGTACAGGAACAATTGGAAAAGAGACACATAGAGCCCTCCACTAGCCCTCATAACAAACCCATTTTTGTGATACCAAAGAAACGGAAAATATAGGCTACCACAGGATTTGAGAGCCATCAACAAAATCACAAAAAAGATAGGAACATTCCAGGCTGGCATTCCCCATCCAGGGGCCATTCCTAATGGATACCACATAGTTACCATTGATATCAAAGATTGTTTCTTTTCCATTCCCATCACAGAGCAGGATAAGGCCTACTTCGCCTTTACAGTGAGAGCCCAATTTCCAGCTCCCTGCAAAAAGATTTCAGTGGACAGTACTCCTACAAGGCATGAAAAATAGCCCTGCCATTTGCCAAAAATACATTTCTCATGCGACCAGCACACTTAAAGATCAGTGCTTGGTCATACATTATGTGGATGATATCTTACTTGCTCACGACAATGCAGCAACTCCGAATGCCTGTGCAAGTGATACAGTAAGAAATTTACAATTCCTGGGTTTGTCTATTGCCACAGGAAAGGTATAATATTTTCCTCCCTTTCAATTCTTGGGTTATCAAATCTCCTCCCATGTATCTCCAAAGGGCCCAAACCTAAAAGTCCAGTATAAATACTCACTTAATGAACATCAGCAACTATGCGGCCAAATCAATTGGCTGAAGCCCTTCCTTCCCCTAACACCTGCAGAGCTTAGACCACTATACGATTTACTGACTAAGGGGAACAGCCCTTCTTCAAAAATCACATTGACATCAGCAGCCAAATCCACTATAGAAAAGATCAACACCCAGTTATCAAGTTTAAAAACCTTTAGATATGACCCTCAGGTGCCTCTATTTGCCATAACCATATATACCCTCAAGGACCCCTTAGGAGTTATTTGGCAACAACACAGACCACTTTCTTGGGTGCACATAGCCAGGAGTGAGTGTCGTAAAATAGTTAACAAAGTAGATGCCATCCTTATGATGGGACTTAAATTAAGATATTATGCCAATTAGATATTTAACACAGAGCCAGACATAGTGGTCCTACCCCTATCACAATTAGAACTGTCGACAGTGATGCAGATTAGCATGCTCTTTCAAAAGTTCATGATAAATTTCCCAGGACAGGTTGACCTGCCAGCAGACAGGCTACTCCAGACGTTACAAACCTTAGAAATAGGCTATCCAATACATGCTTTCCCTGCTAATCAACATATACCCATGGCACCGTGTGCGTTTACAGATGTCAACAAGTTCCTGTTTGGAATAGTGATCAAATCCTCAACAGAAAAAGATAGGATCCAGGTAGAACCCCACGGGGCATCAGTACAATTGGGAGAAAAAGGGCAATAATCAAGGTTATACTCCTTAGCCAGGATGGGCCGGTAAATATGTTTTCGGACAGCAAATACTCAGTACAGGTAGTAAAGACGATCCCCTTTGCAGTCTTTAACCTGACCAATAAGCCAATTGACCAGATGTTCACAACACTTAAAGAGCAGAGAACAGAAAACACCCATGGTATATCTCACACATAAGATCACATACTGGGTTACCTGGCTTTATTTTCCAAGGCAACAAAAAGGCTGATCGTCTTATCTTCTGCAACACGGCTTCCATTGGACACCTAGAACAAGCCTGTATTCTACACCAAAAATTTCATATTTCAGCAAGTGACATAAAATTGCTTTTCCCAGAGATAACAATGAGCCAATGCAAACACCTAGTGCACTCTTGCAAGAATTGTGCACCCCTCGCCCCATTAGGCCCACTGCAACAAGCAGTAGTGACCCCGTGAGGCCTTGCTCCTAATAAGCTCTGGCAAGTGGACGTCACCCACATGAACTCCTTTGGTAAACTTCAGTTTGTCCATGTGGTGGTAGATACTTATTCAAAGGCTGTATTTGCAACAGCCCAATCTGGAGAAAAGGCTAGTAATGTGATAAAGGTGGTTAAATCAGCCATGCTCGTCCTTGGTGTCCCCTGGACCATAAAGACTGATAAAAGGCCAGCGTATACATCACAGGAATTTAATTTCTTCCTGACATCCTGGAACATACAGTCTGCCACAGGTATCCCATACAACCCACAGGGACAGGAAGAACTCATAGGACGGTTAAAGATTTCTTACAAAGACAGAAAAACCATCATATGCCCTCAGACCCACAGCTTGCCTTGACAGAGGTCATTTTCACTATCAAGTTTCTTAGTTTTGATTCCCAAGGGATCATCCCAGCTTATAAACACTGGGGATCCTTTCCATCCCAGACCCCAGCCCCTATGGTTAGGAGGAAAGACCCCCTGACAGGAGAATGGAAGGGACCACACCCTCTGCTAACCAAGGGTTGAGGATATGCTTGTGTCTTTCCAGAGAATGCAGAACAGCCCATTTGGGTACCAGCCAGAAGCATCAAGCCTGCAACTGACAGTCAACCAGAACCAGCTGAACAAGACTGAGAGTCTGCCTTGTTAGCAGATGCACCTGCCTTATCATCCTACCCTGAGAAACTGCCCATAGCCACATCCATTATTGCTTTATACCCCACTAGCTCTGTTCAGCCCCTCAAATGGCCCATAGCCTGAGTATGGTCATGCCATTCCTGATTACCCTGTTCCTCATTCCTACCCCCATCTGAGCAAGCACTCCTGTGGTCTCCTATTTTGAGTGCTGGTTAGTCAATGACATATAAGATCCCCTGGGGGACAACCTAAGACAGGCACAGCCGTATATGGAGACCACATGGAAATGGGGTCAACAAGGTTATGACCAAGAATCATGACTCCCATTGCTCAAAAACGAAAAAGGGGAAATGTGGTGGAATGAGAAGGTGAGAATGTCATGCCAAGATGGCCACTGGCAACAGAAACTGCCTGGCAACAGGCTGTGATTGGATGGTTTCAGAAACCACACAACAACAGAGCCTGACTGACAACAGGTCGTGATTGGATGCTTCAGAAACCACATGACAATAGAGCCTGACTGACAACAGGCTGTGATTGGATGGTTTCAGAGACTGCCTTGCAACAGAGCCTGACTGGCAACAGGCTGTGATTGGATGGCTTTGGAAACTACCTGGCAACAGGCTGTGATTGGTTAGGGCATAGACCGCCCCTTGACCAGATTGGCTGTCTTGGCTATATAAGCAGCTGTAGCAACTGAAATAAACAAGTCTGCTCTCACCCAACTCTCAGGGTCTGTGTGGTGACTCTGTGCATCTTGCCCCCACCATGCTCTTCCTCTCAGAAACGAATCCACCACAACAAACATGGATTAAAGATCTATATCTACGACCCAACACCATCAAGTTATTAGAGAACATTGGAGAAACCCTTCAAGATATTGGCACAGGCAAAGAATTTCTGGAAAAGACCCAGGAGGCATAGGCAGTCAAAGCCAAATTAACAATTGGGATTGCATCAAATTGAGAAGTTTCTGTACTGCAAAAGAAACAGTCAGGAAAGTGAAGAGGCTACCGAGAGAATGGGAAAAGATATATGCAAACTATGCAACAGATAAAGGATTAATAACCAGAATCTACAAAGAGATCAAGAAACTCCACAACAGCAAAACAAACAACCCACTTAAGAGATGGGCCAAGGACCTCAATAGACATTTTTCAAAAGAGGAAATCCAAATGGCCAACAGAAAAAATGTTCAGGATCACTACCCATCAGGGAAATGCAAATCAAAAGCACAATGAGGTTTTACCTCACCCCGGTTAGAATGGCTCACATACAGAAATCTACCAACAACAGATGCTGGGGAGGATGTGGGGAAAAAGGGACACTAACCCACTGTTGGTGGGAATGCAAACTGGTCAAGCCACTATGGAAGTCAATTTGGAGATTCCTGAGAAACCTGAATTTAATCCTACCATACAACCCAGCCAACCCACTCCTTGGAATTTACCCAAAGGATATTAAATTGGCAAACAAAAAGCTGTCTGCACCTTAATGTTTATTGCAGCTCAATTCACAATAGCCAAGACCTGGAATCAACTTAAATGCCCATCAACGGTAGACTGGATAAAGAAATTATGGGACATGTACTCTATAGGAAACTATACTATAAAATCCTGTCATTTGCAACAAAATAGAGGAATCTGGAAAACATCATGTTGAGTGAAATAAGCCAGTCCCAGAGGGACAAATGTCATATGTTCTCCCTGATCGGTGACAACTAACCTAGCACCAAAAAGGAAACCTGTTGAAGTGAAATGGACACTGAGAAACAGTGACTTGATCAGCCCTTGTCCTGAATGTTGATGAACAACTCAATACTTTATCTCTTTTAATATTTTTTGTTCTACTTAATATTATTGGTTGAACTCTTTAATTAACACACAATTATTCTTAGGTGTTTAAATTTAACTGGAAAGTGATCTCTGTTAAATATAAGAGTGGGAATAAGAGAGGTAGGAGATGTACAATTGGGGACATGCTCAAGCTGACTTGCCCCAAGTGGTAGAGTTAGAAACATACCAGGGGATTCCAATTCAATCCCATCAAGGTGGCATGTACCAATGCCATCTCACTAGTCAAAGTGATCCATTTCAGTTCACAATTCATCATAATGATAGGACTAAGACTCAAAGGGATCACATAAAAAAGACTAGTGTCTGCTAATACTAACTGATAGAATTCCAAAGGAGAGAACGATCCAACATGGGAAGCGAGATACACAGCAGACTCATAGAATGGCAGATGTCCTAAACAGCACTCTGGCCTCAGAATCAGCCCTTAAGGCATTCAGATCTGGCTGAAGAGCCCATGAGAGTATTTTAGGCATGGAAAGCCAAGACAATCTGGCAAAAGAAAAAAGACCTAAATGAAAGATCTCTGCGAATGAGATCCCAGTGGGGAGGAGAGAACTTCCACTTTGTGACTTTGTCTAAATAAGATCGGAGTCAGCGAACTCAAAAGGCTTCCATAGACTTGGCAACTCATGACAAGAGCCTAGGGTGATTACTGATGCCATAAACAAGGGTGTCAATTTGTTAAGCCAACACCAGGAGTCACTGTGCACTTACTCCTCATGTAGGATTTCTGTCCTTAACGTGTTGTACAATGTGAATTAATGCTATAACTAGTACTCAAACAGTACTTTTTTATTTTTTTCTTTCTTTCTTTTTCTTTTTCTTTTTTTTTTTTTTTTTTTTGTTGACAGGCAGAGTGGACAATGAGAGAGAGAGACAGAGAGAAAGGTCTTCCTTTTGTTATTGGTTCACTCTCCAATGGCCACCACAGCTGGCGCACTGCGGCCAGCGCACTGCGCTGATCCAAAGGCAGGAGCCAGGTGCTTCTCCTGGTCTCCCATGGGGTGCAGGGCCCAAGCACTTGGGCCATCCTCCACTGCACTCCCAGGCCACAGCAGAGAGCTGGCCTGGAAGAGGGGCAACCGGGACAGAATCCGGCGCCCTGACCGGGACTAGAACCCGGTGTGCTGGTGCCGCAAAGCAGAGGATTAGCCTATTGAGCCACGGCACTGGCCACAAACAGTACTTTATTCTTTGTGTTTATATGTGGGTGCAAACTGTTAAAATCTTTACTTAATATATACTAAATTGATCTTCTGTATATAAAGATAGTTGAAAATGAATCTTGATGTGAATGGAATGGGAGAGGGAGCATGAGATGGGAGGATTGTGGGTGGGAGGGAAGTTATGGGGGGAAAAAGCCACAGTAATCCGTAAGCTGTAGTTTGGAAATTTATATTTATTAAATAAAAGTTAAAAAAAACTTATACAAGAAACCACAGAAACTTTTTAAAAACTCAGTAAACTCCCAGTAGGAAAAACACAAAGAAATCACAGAAGACCCACCATAATCAACCTTCCAGAAACCAAATACAAAAAGAAAACCTTAAAGCCAGCTGAAAAGAAGACACATTACACCAAGATTAACAAGATAAGATAAATACCTGTTTCTTATCAGAAACTATGCAAGCCAGAAGGACAAGGAACAATATTTTCCAAGTACTGAAAAAAATGTTGACACAACATGTATATGGAATATTTTTCAACACAATGCATTATCTGAAACATAAAAGATAGTTCTTCAAGCAGAAGGAAAATGAGTCTAAATGGAAACAAGGGTATACAAAGGAAATATACATCAAAATGGTAGATATTCAGATCTCTTAGCACATTTATAAACACGTTCAAAGTGTGTTTTCAAGTCCCTGATTGCATCATTTCTAATATTTATACCTCTGGAAGCACACATCTTCTCATTTGTGCAGTTCTTTACATGATTGCTAATACTGAATTTTCCAATAAAGTCTTGTTTGTGTTCTCTGAGTTACAGAAGCAACTCTACTGAGTATTTCAAGATTCCTTTTACAAGATCACTTTGATTCTTTAAGAACTGGACCATTTTAAAGGCCACTTCTCAGCTAATCAGTCAAAAGCTAGTGTAAACTGAGACCCCATCATCATTTGTGACATAGCCTAGGGTTCCAATATATTTAGCAACATTTTTCCTACCCACAGTCCATAGTAGAGGTCAAATTCTCATGTAGCCGGTAGCAGGGTTTCCTAGACCCCATTTCACAGTGGGGCAGCCCTTCTTCACTCCCCACTTGACACAGCTAGGTCTCCTCTTGTTCATGAGGCTTGGAGCCCTAGATTTCCCTAATGTCATGTTAGTAACTCTAGCCTACAGCCAGGTTTGCATACATCAGTGAGCTGTCTGGACTTCAGCACCTTCTCACATTTGGTTTTGGATATCCTCTTCATTTCGAGTGCCTGAATATGTTGCTCACTCTAAGTGAGGCTATATACCTCTAACTTCATTTTATCTAGTTTCCACTTGCTATAAGGTAAATATGTCCCCACAAAGTTCAAGTGTTGGAAATTTAATCACTAATCTAGCTATTGAGAGGTAGGACCTTTAAGAGGTCATTAGGTCATGAAGGATCTGACCCCTCATGAATGGATTAATGACAGCAGTGAGTTACCACGGGAGTGGATTCCTTATAAATGGCTAGCTTTGGGGCAGGCATTTGGCACAGTGCTTAAGAAACCACATGGGAATCCCTCATTCCATATTGGAGTTCCTGGGTTCCACTCCTAGCTCCACTCCCAACTCCACCTTCCTGCTAATGCACACCCTGGCTCAAGTGCTTAAGTCACTGCCAACCACATGTGAGACCTGGATTGAGTTCCTGGTTTCCAGCTTCAGCCTGTCCTAATCCTAGCCTTTGTGGGCATTTGTGCAATATACCAGTGGACAGGAGAGTTCTCTCCAATTGACTCTTTTATTCTCTCTGTGTGTGAGTGTTTCATTCTCTCTTTCTCTGTGTAATTCAATAAATAAGTAAATATTAAAATGGCTTGCAGCACCAGCATCCCATATGTGCACTGGTAATAGTCCTGGCTGCTCCTCTTCCAATCCAGCTCTCTGCTATGGCCAGGGAAAGCAGTAGAAGATGACCCAAGTCCTTAGGGCCCTGCACCCATGTGGGAGACTGGAAGAAACTCCTAGCTGTGGCTCCTGGCTTCAGATCTACGCAGTTCTGGCCATTGTGGCTATTTGGGGAGTGAACCAACGGACAGAAGATCTTTCTCTCTGTCTCTCCCTCTCACTGTCTGTAACACCACCTCTCAAACAAATAATAAAAAAAATTTTAATAATTAAATAAATGGATGAGTTTGGCTGTCTTTCTGCTTGTAGATGCATTTGTGGTTCTTGCCTTTCCACCCTCTGCCATGGAATGATATATCAAGAAGGCCCTCACTGCATGCTGATACTCTGATACTGGACTTCCCAGCCTCTAGGACCATGAGAAACAAGTACCTCTTGTTTTTGAATTATCCAGTTTATAAAACACAGTTACCACAGCACATAGCAGACACCACTTCAGATGTTTGGAATGCAAACCTACAAGAAGTGCTTGTATGTTAGCACAAACTTGATACAAAACATTTCAATGATAGTATGAGAGATAAAGTTCCAACACAGTCTCAATTAAGACTGTAGACCTAAACGTCATAAATCTAAAATTAAAAATTAGAGTATAGCATTTATTACATATAAATAAGCACAGCGGGTTTATCTGAGTAACACAAGGCTGGATTAACATGAGAAGAGTGAATAATATAATCCAAGAGCTAGCAAACTTAAGATAGAAAATACTTCAGGTTTTGTGTGCCACATGCAGCCTCTGTGACACAGTCTTCTTTAGTTATGTTTGTCTGTTTGGCTTTATAATCCCTTAAACGTACAAGACCATTCATAACTCACAGTCCAAAATGCAGACCAGTTTGCCAACAAGATATAGGTGGAGTATTCCTTATCTAAAAGGCCTGGGATAAGAAGTGCTACAGATTTTAAAGAGTTTTTCAGAGTGTGGAATATTTCACAAATTTTATCAGCTTGGCATTTCTCTTCTAAAAATCTCAATTTGTAATGTTCTGAAACTTCAAAAATTTAAAGTGTCATTTAGGCAGTCAAGAAGTTTTGGATTTTAGATAATTACAGGTTTTAGATTTCCTGTTAGGGATGTCTAACCTTTACAATTCAAAACCATATCATTGTCTCAATAAATACATAAAATGTGTCTGATAATATCCAATATCTATTCATGCTTTTCAAAAAATTATGCATACTCTAAGCACATAACTCCCTTAACCCGACAAAGATTATCAACTAGAAATTTATGGCAAACTTCCCTTCTTAATGGAGTCTCAGAAAGATTTTCTTTAACGTTGGGAACAAGGAAAGGATGTCTACCACACCTACTTCTACTAGGCAAAAAATACTAATGGTATAACATTTAGAAGTGGGGATAAACAACACTCTCACTATAGAACAAAGGATAGGATTGTTTATGCAGAAAAACTCAGAAAGCACAAATAATTGGGATTGACAAGAGAGTTCAGATGTTCATAAGATTAATATATCTGTCTATCCATGTGTCCGTAACTTGGGTGATCTTACTCGTTAGGAGCTCCCAAAGGAACTATATGAAGCAAGCCTCTTCCACAGAGAATCCTGCACTCACTTCTACAAGAGCAATGGGATCCTAGTGACCTGAGATTATCCCTTTTAGACAATTCAGCAGTTCCTTAACGTGAAGATCTCAAGTTCAAGCTCCTATCCAGTGATGGAACCCAACATTTAGTCTCCTGCTGCTGGCATTGTTGTTGCTACTTGCCTCCAGGATAAACCCAGCACCTGTTCACCATGCTAACTTTGATTTCCAAATGCTGGAGCTGATTGACGTTGTTGATTGCTAGATTTTTGTCCTTGGAGATTTTTCTGATACCAAAAGTACCTTATTCCACATCTTGCTATATTTTATAGAAAGATATTCTAGACCAAAGTGTGATTTATAAAAACTATTACATACAGAAAATACATTGGAAACAATCTTTTCAGATGACACAGCATAGATAACTTGTTTTCTCTTCTGCATTTCCATATCATCTATTTATAATCTGTGCACTTTATAACAAAGAAATAATATATTTAATTTTTAAAAAGAAGTTGTGTGCAGGACATGGTTCAAAAGCTTTTTAGAAGTATTTCTGAAAACACCAAAGAACACCTATCAAGCATATACCTGCTTTTTAAATAGTATCTGAATTCATTCTCATAGAAATCCTCATTATCCTTATTTTTGCAGGATATTGAGGCCCAGAAATGTTGAGTAATTTGTCCAAGAACTGGGATTTACATTCAGGAATACTTATTCCAAGGCCAGTGCTTTTTCTACATAACTATGCTGACTCCCACAAGAGAGCATTTTCACATTACCACCTGCCAGTTCTAATCAAGAGATAGTAATTAAACAATTCTCTGCTTTTGACAATAACATTTAAGCTACCAGCACGTTAAAGAAATTAATATGAACAGCTGTTTATCTAATGGAAGATACTGTATCTCAACACAAATTACATACTATTACAGAAAAAAGTCTCCAATGTGACACAGTTATGATGCTTTTACAAAACAGGATTAATTGCATTATTTATTAGAGGATAAAGCATAAAAATGTTGTTTACTGACCAATATGTTTATAAACATGTTTAATTTGCTTAACAGAGAAACACAAATTACAGTAACAATGATATATCTATCAAATTGGAAAAAATTTAAAATAGGAATAACCAGATTAGACAAAAAGTGAAATGAGCATATATTTTAGGAGATAATGTAATTGGTAAAAATTTGCTCAAGAACAAATGATACATGCACATGAAAAACATATTTGGCTTTTTAAAAGTTTCTTTTTTTTTTTTTTTGGACAGCCAGAGAGAGTGGACAGAGGGAGAGACAGACAGAGAGAAAGGTCTTCCTTTATGTTGGTTCACCCACCAATGGCTGCTGCGGCCTGTGCACTGTGCTGATCCGAAGCCAGGAGCCAGGTGCTCCTCCTGGTCTCCCATGTGGGTGCATGGCCCAAGGACTTGGGCCATCCTCCACAGCCCTCCCAGGCCACAGCAGAGAGCTGGACAGGAAGAGGAGTGACTGGAACAGAATCCGGTGTCCCGACCGGGATTAGAACCTGAGGTGCCGGCACTGCTAGGTGGAGGATTAGCCTAGTGAGTCACAGCACCAGCCGGCTTTTAACCCAATAATTCCTCTTGTGGGAATTTATCCTAATGAAAAAATCTCAGTTATTTATATAAAGATTTAGCTACATTAGTATTATATTAGTTCATTTTTCACTACTCTAACAAAAACATTTGATGTTGGGTAACTTTATAAGGAAAAGAGGTTTCTTGTCCCACAATTCTGAAAATTGAAGGGCATGGCACCAACATTGGGCAGCTCTTATAAGGACTTCATGGTGACTGGCAATGCGTGGGATGAGGCACTGCAGCCCAAGACAGGAAACCATAGAGCAATTCAAGAGGCAGTGTTGCTCTTAGACTAACTTCTCTTTTCCCTTCCAAATACCACTGTCAGGAATTTGTAACAGGTAGAACACAACGCTTCCTACCCATACCTCCCTTCCCTCTAAACACGCACTTACATAAGAATGACAGAACCAGACACAAAACCTTCCAGAACCCAGAAGATACATGGAGTTTTCCAAAGTCTAAACAGTACAAAACAAGAAAAGGAAAAGAACTAAAGAGATGAAGCAAAAAAGAGAAAACAGAAACAAATTATGACTGGAAAGATCTCCACTTTGTTCTCAACTTACTCTTGTAAGTTAGGTTCAGAGCCATGTTTCATTCCACCTAAATAAGCTCCCATAGAATTAAATTTCACATCATAGAGTCTACTCCTGAGTTAGTAGACATGCATGAATTTCTCCAATAGTCACACAAAATAGAAGAAACAAGCCATTACTCAAGAGGTGTTCTCCTACCTTAACACCTTCTCCAAGAGTTTGCTTGTTGTCAGCTTCCTCACTGGAGTGCAGTTCCAGTCTATAATTCAACTCCTGTAATTGTTGTGCCTGTTTCTTCAATAGCATTTGTGCCTGTTGTTCCCGAAGTAATGCATTACTGAGTTCTTCACATGCACTTTCAAACTTCTCATGGGTGATCAGTTTCTTTAAAAAGGGGTGGGTGGGGGCAATCAGTTATAAACTAACTCATTTTACCTTTTTTTATTCAGAACTATACTTGTTAACATTAGCAATACCATGCAAACATTTCTAAGTGCCTGATACATGACAAAAATACAATTTTTTCCTTCATTTTGCAAGATAAAAATATCACTCTGAGTTTCAAAATACAAAAGGCATACTTCCAAAGTTACTATTTTTAGGTAACTAAAAATCTCACAAAACTTATTCCAAATTCTATAATAAATTCAGATAATGCTTAGTTCCAATCGTCACACATGAAAAGTTTTTATAAAGAATATGATCTGGGAATTAAAACCTTTAACAACTTCCTAGACTTTTCATTGACTACCTAAAGGGCTGTGTCCAGTGGATGTTATCAGATCTCCCTAAAGAAACATCTACTCTACATCATACCTACCTCTTCTACTCCCATTCCCACTATACAATCTTGTTTTATTTTCTTCTTATTGTCCTTATCTAAAGTCACCTCACTTTTTTAACTGCCTGTCCACACTCTGCCTCCACAAATGTAATTTCACTGAGCAGCAAACCCAGTAGTGACACTCAGTAGGTACTCAACAGTTACTTGTTGAATGAAAGAACATTCATAAGTAAACATCTGCCAATAAAACTGTATCCCATAATGCACAACACAGTTTTTATCTCATCTCTCTCTCTGCCTGTCACACAAATAGATAGAAAAATCTTTTTAAAAAGAGAGAACATAAGAGATAAAACATTTTTTTAGATTTAGACATTTGCAGAAAAATGAAACTGTAACTGAAGAATCAGGATTACTTGACCTGCCTAACTCAGAAGAACTCTTTGCCCTTTGAAGGTTTATCTACTTGAAATAATAATTAACTTCAATAATTTATCTTATCATAGGATTCCTAACTAACCCAAGATATCAAATCAACCTAGTTGTCTATCAACAAATGAATGAATAAAGAAAATATGGTATGTTCCCATAATAGAATACTATTTGGCATTAGAAAAAAAAGTGAGATCCTCTCATTTATGAAAATATGGAGAATCTGGAGAACATTATGTTAAGCAAAGCAAACCAGGCACAGGAAGATAAGTAACACAAAATCTCACTCATGCATAGAATCTGGAACACAATCTTAAACAGAGAGGGAGTCACCAGAGGCTGGGATGGGGGTGAAAGGAAGAGGTTCATAGAAAGAGGTTGCTTAAGAAGTGCAAAGTTGCAATTAGATGGAAGCAATAAGTCTGGAGTTGTAGTTACAGCATTGTGACCATAGTCAATGATGATATATTGTACAATTCAAATGAGCTACAAGAAAATTTTGAATGTTTCACAAAACAGAAATGGTTTTGAGGTGAGGGATATGCTAATTACTCTGACTTGATCAATATTCTATGTATATATGTATCAACACATCACACTGTACCCTATAAATATATATATATAATTATTATATGACAATTAAAAATAAAAGAAAACACACGATATATATACACACACAAAGTCTGCTACTGCCTATTACCATAAATGTTAAAACTGCAATTTGTAACTTAACCAAGAGATAAATGGAAAAATATATTTATTCTGAGGTTAAACCTGCAAAAGATGTTTCCTCAAGTAATGGGATATTAAAAGTAGTTGGTTGCGGCCGGCGCCGCAGCTCACTAGGCTAACCCTCCGCCTAGTGGCGCTGGCACACGGATTTCTAGTCCCAGTTGGGGCGCCGGATTCTGTCCCGGTTGCCCCTCTTCCAGGCCAGCCCTCTGCTGTGGCCCGGGAGTGCAGTGGAGGATGGCCCAGGTGCTTGGGCCCTGCACCCCATGGGAGACCAGGAAAAGCACCTGGCTCCTGGCTCCTGCCATCGAATCAGCGCGGTGCGCTGGCCGCAGCGCGCCGGCCGCGGCGGCCATTGGAGGGTGAACCAACGGCAAAGGAAGACCTTTCTCTCTGTCTCTCTCTCTCACTGTCCACTCTGCCTGTAAAAAAAAAAAAAGTAGTTGGTTGCTAGTTTTAAGGAATAAGCTGGTGTCGGATCCTTCTTAGTGCCCCAAACCAGATTTGGTTCAGAAGGTGAAGGTGGGGCTCTGCGGTTGGGTGGCTCCCATCATCCTGGAGCTCAGCCGGAGGCCTTGATGGGATCTTGGGGAATGTGCAGCAAAGCTGCTCCACACTCACACCCACCCAATGCAGACAGCAGCAGCTAGACATCATAATCTTTCTCTCTCGATCACTTTTTTTTAAGATTTATTTATTCATTTGAAAGGCAGGGCTACAGAGGATGAGACAGAGAGAGAGAGAGAGCTTCCTCCAGGTCTCCCACGTGGGTGCAGGGTCCCAAGGACTTCATGTGCATTTCAGCAGGCTTCACTTCAGTTATGAGATTGACTGGTGAAAAGGTCACCAGCATGCGGTGTGAGAACAGAGACTCCACTGGGCCACAGGGACAGCACCAATGCCGCCAATCTGGTAGACATCCTGTAGGGCAGAAGCTAAGTTGTCAGATGTCCAGTTGGTGGGAGGAGGCGAGCCAGGGCTCCCAGCAGTGTGAATCACTGGCATTGCAGTCATGCTGGTGTTTTCTCATCCTTGGAAAAGGTGCATTCCCAGTGCTGAGGATATTTTCACCATTCCGAACAGAAATCGGCACAAGTGCTACCGTGTCTCACCAGTGCAATCCCCATTCATTACCAAGACCCCCATGTTACGGGAGTGTGAGCCCTGGCTAGGCTTGGGCCAGCTTCCTGCCTCCAGGTGAGAGAGAATCAAGGAAGACATGTGGATAAAGGTGAGCAGAGAAGCAAACTACTTCAAGACAGAGGGAAAGTCCACAAGCAGGAGCAAGGTTAACCTCCAGGAGAGAACACTGCTGCTAGCAGGGTTTGGGGCTGTCCTTTCCTAGTCCTGGAAGCACAGGGGCCAGTGTCTGTGGCTTAAGTGAACATTTAAGTAGGGGGAGGCTTGGGGCAGGGTTTGAGGGGCTTCTACTTGTGTGCCAACCTTTGGGCATTTTCGAGTTGTCATGGCACTGGTGGATGATGGGAGTGGGGCTTGCACAGCACACACAGGGCTGTATTGCACACAGGGCTCTCTCATTTCAGTTTCCCTCTTTCCCTGGGAATCTTGGTCCTTTCTCTCAGCCTCTGAATACATACCCTTATGCTTCCATTTTCTCTGAAGCTGGGCTAGTTTTGTGCCTTATTCTCAACAAAGATATGGAAAGTGCTCCTTCTGAAGGTATCTTCCACTGAAGCTAATGCTCATGCCCATTACACAAATACATTTCACTCCCCTGGGAAGCTCCCTGTACTACCCGGCTTATTCAAGTGCCTCACCTTGGGCCTAGTTGGTCCCACATACAAAGAACAGTGGCTCATTGTCCCAAATGTCATCCTAGATTGTGTCTATGGTCCTCAAGGAAATCACAAATTCCATCCTTCCATGGCAACTTTGGATTCCTTGTCTGGCCTGGGCTTATGCAATTTTTATCTCAGAGTGTTGCAGCTCCTGCCAACCTCTGAGCTGTCCACAGTGCTGATGCTGTGTGTGTGGCGCAGGCCATGGTGCTGACCAGTGGTGGCCTGGGCCTCAATGCCAAACAGAAGGCCAGCAGCTCAGGGGCTTGGACATTTTTTGTTCTTCACCCTGCTCGGGGATTTGACTTGCAGTTCAGGACAGATGGAATCTCATTTTGGTGTTTCTGGACAAAAGCCATGGATTACGTGAGATTTGTGTGATGGAATCTTTATTCTTCTGGTGAGAGCAACACCTACAGAAAGGGCAGCAGGGCCTGGGGCATCTTGTTGGAAAATGTCAGACAGCTGCTACTCAGTGTCTTGAGGTATCAAAGCTAAGGACCACAGAAAACTGAAGTTTCATCATTATCCTATATAGGCATTTGCTTAGTCTTTACAGAAGTATCTAATAGGATAAATTACTTTCTTATGGAAACACACAGTTGGTATATTATATATTTTTTTTTTGACAGGCAGAGTGGACAGTGTAAGAGAGAGACAGAGAGAGAAGGTCTTCCTTTTGCCGTTGGTTCACCCTCCAATGGCCGCCGCTGCAGCCGGCGCACCGCGCTGATCCGATGGCAGGAGCCAGGAGCCAGGTGCTTTTCCTGGTCTCCCATGGGGTGCAGGGCCCAAGCACCTGGGCCATCCTCCACTGCACTCCCTGGCCATAGCAGAGAGCTGGCCTGGAAGAGGGGCAACCGGGACAGAATCCAGCGCCCCAACCGGGACTAGAACCCGGTGTGCCGGCGCCGCAAGGTGGAGGATTAGCCTATTGAGCCACGGCGCCGGCCTGGTATATTATATTTTTTGTTTGTTGGCTTTCTGTCAGGAAAATTTCTGAGTAAAATCAACCCATTCACTAAACAGGGGAAAATACTAAATGAGACAGAAATGTACTTTGTACTCATGTCCCCTAATACATGACAGCTCTTAGGATGGTCAGCTTGGTGCACTGTAACTTATGCATTATATTCAGCATATGAGCGGTCTCTACAGGGAAGCGTGATCACAGGCATGTGGCTGACCACACAGGTGTGTGCGTATGGTAGAGAGCATGAAGCTCTGGTTGAGGGGTGAACAAGAGACCCAGATTGGAGTTGCTGGCATTGGTTTCCGACCCCCAAGTGCCCACAAGCACCAGGGCCTCGAACTCTGTCCAAGGACAGGACCCAAGTACGGAGCATCAGCACTGCCTCCCAGGGTGCGCCTTAGGCAGCAGCCAGGACTCCAACCCAGGCACTCAGATGGGGAATGCAGGCCCCCTAAGCCATTTCTGAGGCACTGAGCCAAAGGCCTCCCCCGAAATTTGATTTTACAAATAGTAATATTAATACTAATAACAGATGCTACGTTGGAGAGGAGTTTTAGGTTTTCAGGAAATCGAGCAGGTGCACAGTTCTCACGCAGCCCTCCCTTGTGGGTCAACAGCTTCCTCTGTCATGATCTCGTGTGTGTGTGATATCAGAAGAATAGAAATGTGGGCTTATCCTCCAAAGTCCAGGGTCAGCTTCAGGTCCAGGCTTTGTGCCATGCGCTTGTGATGAGGCAGAATACCAGGTATAAAACGTGACAGCATCGTACAGAACAGCTGCCCTGCTCTGGCAGTTGGCTAGGAGGGGTTGACGGCATGCAGAAATGCTGCCCTAAAGCCCAGCTCCGGGGCATTGGAGCAAGGAACAAGGCAAGGGGGCCAGTGTTGCCTTCTCCTCTGCAGGTCCTAGGATTCTCACCCAAGAGGTGCCCTCCAGGGCTGGCACTGTGGTGCAGCGGGTAAAGCCGCCATCCCACATGGGCACCACTGTGTGTCCCGGCCACTGCAGTTCCGATCCAGCTCCCTGCCAATGGCCTGGGAACACAGAAGAGGATGGCCCAAGTACATAGGCCTTGGATACCCATGTGGAAGTCCTCAAAGAAGGCAGCCTCTGCCTGCCAGCCTCACGGGGACTGCAAAGCACAGCGGGCGCATTGGCCATTGCGCTGAGCAGCCAGCGCAGTGGTGACCACAGCAAGTGAGTGCGCGGCACAGAGGGCACTGGGCTCAGGACATACCTTGATCACATATGAGTTGTCTACGATGGCGCCCCCTGGCGCTCCACGGTGGCGGCGACCCCGGACTCTCTGGTGGCGGCTGGGGGCCAAGGCCGCGGCCAGGTCACCAGGCCTGCCTGACTGCCCTCAGGAACCCCATAAATCCTCTTCTGTAAAACTTCTCAAGTACCTAAGTTCACCGTTACAAAAGGTCCACACACTGCAGAAAACCAACCTCCAGACTGTGATGCCTCGGACCAGCCCAGAGATCCCCTCAAACTCCCAGCACTGTTTGCTTTTGTAAAGAACAAGGCAGAGGAGTGGTCCCTCCAGGGCTGTCTCCAGGTCGCCAGTAGGGGCTCCTTCACTGCTTCATTCTTTTTTCTTCTTTCTTCTTTCTATGACTGGAAAAATTAGGCCCTTTAAGTCTGGGGGTTCAGATATCTGCTAGTCGTCAGGCTCATCGTCATCGAACAAGTGGTACATCTGCATGAGTTCCACTACGTCATGGGGCAGTGAAGCCCAGGGTGTAGAGGAGTCCAGATGGATGTTGTGCAGATCGGCGGGCAGCGGGTCCTCGGCAGTCTCGGGGCCCTGCGCCTTGGAGCTCCGACGGTCGTGATCTTCCTGCGAAGGCATGCTGAGCTCTGAACCTGGCGGTGGTGGCGACTCCCTGGGGTGGCACTGCTGACCCATTCGCTGTTGTTTGCTTTTCTTGGCGCGCTGGTTTTTAAACCAGGTTTGGGAGGAAGGGAGGGAACAGGTTACTCTAGGGGCAAGGACCCCAGGGAGACCCCATGAGCCTCAGAAGCTCGGGGCCCTTTTAGCTTGGGCACGCTGGGCTCAAGCCTCTTTCTCAAACGCTGTGCCGGGCCCGGAAGGGAGCCACAGGCATCAGGTAAAGGGGAGGGGGCCGGGCAGCCTCTGCCCTGCTCCCAAGCGATCCTCCGCAGCAGAACCTAGAACTCTCCGCGCTAGGCTTTGCACCACAAAGGCTCACGTTCTGGGAGCTCGGTCTCTAAGGACACAGTACTGAGAGGTGCGGAGACCCTCGGAGGGGAGGCCTGGTGAGGTCATTCGCCCATGGGGTCGATGCCGCCTCGAACTCTTTCAAATAAATAATAAATAAATCTTAAAAAGAAATTCTGTCTCATTGCCTCTCACACAATACATTGAAAGAAATACACTTTGGAAACGCGCTCCCCGCACACACGTGTTCGCTCCGCCTGTGGGGGTGGTTCTGGGCTGTCTCCCGCAGGCTGGGCGGAACCATCCACCAGGCAGGGTCCTCGCCGCCGGCTCAGACTTGAACTCTTCTGCCCCAAGGTAGCCACAAGCGCCAGGGGAAGTCTATCTTGTCAAGGGCCAAAGCTCAAGGAGTCTGAGACCAGCCCCAGGCAGCCTCTGCCTGCCAGCGTCAAAGGGACTGCGAAGCGCGCGCATTGGCGACTGCCCTGAGCGGCCAGCACAGCGGTGACCGCATGCGAGTGAGTGCGTGGCACGGAGGGCACAAGGCTCGGGACATACCTTGATCACGCACTCATCCAAACATAGCTTTGCTGATAACTCTTGTATCTTCTCCCAGTCAGGACAGGGGGTCTTTTCTAAAACAGCTTTCAACATCCCCAACTGGTCGGGGGTAAAGGCCGTGCGGCTGCGGCGAGCACACCTGGGCGCTGCAGAGGGAACAGGAACAAAGGGCTTTGGTTTGCTTTCAGAAACAATCCATTGGCCATCCTGATGCCGGCTTTGGCTCCAGCAGCCACTGCATGCATTTCGGGAGCGAGCCGGTAGACAGCAGCCCTCTCGGGGTCTCTCCTCTTTGCCTGGGTCTCCCAAAGGAATTTTGGAAAATGCACCCTGGAAGGCAGAGCCTGATCTCATGGTCATGCATTTTCGACGTGAGCTTCAGCTTCACGAGGGGAAGTTGTCCTGCTGCCACACACACACACACACACACACACATACATACATAAATACAAACCCACACACACAGAAAGACACAGACACAGAAACTCACATACACAGAAACACACACACACATACATACTCATACATACACACCCACACACCCACGACATACATACATACATAAGAACCCAACACTAACACAAAGACACATACAGACACACACAGTAAGATACACACATATACATACACACATATGCATACATATATGCAAACCCACACACACACATGCATACATACATAAATGCACATACATGCATAAATACACACCTACACACTCACACCCACACCCACACCCACACCCACACCCTGTGAAGGCAAGTGCCAAGCTTGCAGTTTTCTCCCAGCTCATGAGAAAGACAGAGAGAGAGACAGAGAGAGAGAAAAACTGCATAGGGCTTTGGAGGAAGCCCTCAGCCATGGAGGGGATGGAAAGAGATGGAGAAAGAGCCGCAGGCAGAGGAGAAGGAGGAGGCAAGAAGCACATGTGCGTGGTTAGAATGCAGCCACTGGGACCGGCCCCTGGGAGGCCTTGCAATGCTGGGTTCCTATCCCAGAGTCCCAGTTGGAGTCCCGGCTGCTCCACTTCCCACCCAGCTCCCTACAAATGCACCTGGGAAAGCAGTAGAAGATGGCCCAAGTACTCAGGCCCCCACACCCACGTGGGAGACCCAGATGGAGCTCCTGGCTCCCGGCTCCTGGCTTTGGATTGCACCAGCCCTTGGCCACTGCAGCTACAAATGCAAAGTAATTTTTTTCATTTTAAGAAGGTGCCTGGTATTGTGGAAGAGTGGGTAAAAACCCACCAAGGCAACACTGGTGTCCCATATGGACACCGGGGCAAGGCCCAGCTGCCCCGCTGCCTATGCAGCTCCGTGCTCATGTGTCTAGCAAAGCAGCAGACAACAGCCAAAAGATAGGACCCATGCACCCACGTGGGAGAGCTTATTTTTGTAATAAAACTTGCATTCAGGGCCGGCGCCGCGGCTCACTAGGCTAATCCTCCGTCTAGCGGCGCCGGCACACCGGGTTCTAGTCCCGGTTGGGGCGCCGGATTCTGTCCCGGTTGCCCCTCTTCCAGGCCAGCTCTCTGCTGTGGCCAGGGAGTGCAGTGGAGGATGGCCCAGGTGCTTGGGCCCTGCGCCCCATGGGAGACCAGGAAAAGCACCTGGCTCCTGGCTCCTGCCATCGGATCAGCGCGGTGCACCGGCCGCAGCGCGCTGGCTGCGGCGGCCATTGGAGGGTGAACCAACGGCAAAGGAAGACCTTTCTCTCTGTCTCTCTCTCTCACTGTCCACTCTGCCTATCAAAAAAAAAAAAAAACTTGCATTCAAGGATATACTTTCTTTTTTTAAAAAAAAATGAAGGTCTATTCATTTATTTGATGGTCAGAGTTACACAGAGAAAGAAGGAGAGGCACAGAGAGAGAGAGAACGAGAGAGAGAGAGAGAGTGTTCCATCCACTGGTGCACTCCCCAACTGGACACAATGACTTGAGGTGTGTCGATCCAAAGGCAGGAGCCAGGAGCTTCTTCCTGGTCTCCCATGCAGATGCAGGGGCCCATCTTTTCCTGCTTTCCCGGGCCATTCCCGAGAGCGGGATCAGAAGAGGAGCAGCCTGGACTTGAACCGGAGCCCATATGGGATGCCTGCACTTCCAGCCAGGGCTTTAACCCACTGCACCACAGTGCCGGCCCCATTAACGAGCTCTTTAAACAAAACTTTTTAAAAGAGAAAGATTGTATCTGTGTCTCCAGACAAGAAATGCACTCTACACTAGGTTGTTCCAATGCAAAGGAAAACATGAGAAAATACAGAGAGACTAAGAAATGCATGGAAAAAATGAGTCAAAAAATGGGTTCATTCTGGTGCAAAAAAACAATTTTTGGAAGCCATGCATAACTTTTTCTTTTCTTTTTATATTTAGATGGGCAGAGTTTCACAGGGAGAGAGAAACAGAGAGAAAGGTCTTCCTTCCGTTGGTTCACCCCTGCCCACCAAATGGCCAATAGGCCGGCCGGCACGCTGTGCCTATCTGAAGCCAGGAGCCAGGTGCTACCTCCTGGTCTCCCATGGGGTGCTGAGCCCAAGCAGCTGGGCCATCTTCCACTGCCTTCCCGGGCCACAGCAGAGAGCTGGACTGGAAGAGGAGCAACTGGGACTAGGACCCAGCACCTATATGGGATGCCAGCGCCACAGGCAGAGGATTAACTGAGTGAGCCACGGCCACTGTCCCCATAACTTTTGCTTCACCCCTAGTTTCCCACACACTTTGTGAAGACCTCTTATCTGCTTAGGTTTCCAAACAGTTGTTCCCCAATCAAATGTTTTAAAATCAATTTCCACCCTGTGTCACATAAACATTTAAAAGATCTGAACAGTGAAACTGCTAAGCAAATTGAAAACACAAGTTTCAAGACTGGAAGGTTTTCTGTGCAACCAACATCAGAGTTTCTGGGAGACAACAAAGATACTCTACAAAACAACCAAAAACGAAACGCACAGTTCTTTAAAATGAGAAAGGTCAGAAACAGGCAATGAGCATTCAAGAGGAAGCAGAATGGTGTCTAAAACAGTGATGCAGCCCTGTCCCCTCGATGGCTTGGGAAGTGCGTCACAGACCAGAGATTATGGGAGAGAGACCCAACTGGCTGCCGTGTTAACTGTATGCCAGTCACGGGCATCCAAAAGGATGGGAGAGACGACGGACACTCACTCACTGCTGGCGGGAGCCCAGTAGCAAACTGTGCTCCTGTTTGCTCCATTGCCAGAAGCCAGCGATGCCCCAAACGGCCAACCTGGTGCCGGCATGGCTTGGCCTACCACCAAGCAAGCCCTGCACAGCCAACCTCTCGCCCACCCGCCTCGGCCACTTGCTCACTCGACATCACGACTCGGACCGGCAGTATTTCCGAAGCTGCTTCTTCTCCAGCGTCTGTGTTTGTCTGCCCCCTGCCACCCGGACGGCTCCTTTCTAGAACAGAGCCAACTCCTGACGGTATTAAGTCACACCCTAGACCAGATTGACAGATGTAGCACTTGAAGAGCTTATCAGATACATGGGATTAACAGATGCCAATTTACCTCGGAATCAGCCCTTAAGATGTTCGGATCCGGCTGAAGAGCCCATGAGAGTATTTTAGGCATGGAAAGCCAAGACACTCTGGAAAAAAAAAAAAAAAACCTAAATGAAAGATCTCTGCGAGTGAGAGAGATCCCAGTGGAAAGAACATGCCATCAAAGGAGGAGGTACCCTTCTCTGAAGGGAATTTCCACTTTGACTATGACCTTGTCTAAATAAGATGGGAGTTGGCAAACTCAAAAGGCTTCCCTAACCTAGGCTACTCAATAGCCTAAGGTGATTACTGACCCCAGAAACAAGAGTGTCAATTTCTTAGTCACTGTGCACTTCCTCCTCATGTAGGATCTCTGCCCTTAACGTGTTGTAAAATGTGAATTCTTCCTATAACTAGTACTCAAACAGTACTTGACACTTTGTGTTTCTGTGTGGGTGCAAACAGTTGAAATCTTTACTTACTATAGACTATATTGATCTTCTGTATATAAAGATAATTGAAAATGAATCTTGATGTGAATGGAATGGGAGAGGGAGCGGGAGATGGGAGGATTGGATTGCGGGAAGGAGGCAAGTTATGGGGGGAAAAGCCACGGTAATCTAGAAGCTGTACTTTGGAAATTTAGATTTGTTAAATAAAAGTTAAAAAAAGAAAGAAAGAAAGATCAGTGCCCATATGGGCTGTTGGCGATGCAGGCTGGGGCTTTAACCCGCTGTGCGAAAGAGCCGTCCCCAATAAATAAAATCTTTAAAAACGAAAATACAATCAACTTTCTAAAAAAAAAAAATCCGAAGAAAGCGAGGAGGTGGTATGTTAATTAGCGTGACTGTGGTGGTAACAAGAAAATCAATCCTTTTAAAAAACACTTTTTATTACAGATATGTTGATTGATTTGAAAGGCAGAGTTCCAGAGAGGGAGAGAGAGGTCTTGCACTCGCTGTTTCACTCCCCAAATGGCCACAACAGCCAGAGCTGAGCTGTTCCGAAGCCTGGATCCGGAGCTTCTTCTGGGTCTGGGTCTGGGTCTCCCACACACACAGGCCCAGGGCCCTGCCCGAGGACTTGGGCAAATCCTCTACTGCTTCCCAGCCATAGCAGAAAGCTGGATCGGAAGACCGGGGCCCCTACGGGATGCAGGCACTGCAGGCCTCTCTCTCTCTCTCTCTCTCTCTCTCTCTCTCTCTCTCTATCACTATGTATCTCTCTCTACCTCTCTATCCCTATCTCTATCTCTCTGTATCCCTCTCTACCTCTATCTCATCACTAACTCTACCGCTCTGAACTCTGCCTTCAAACAAAGAAAAAAGAAAAAAATATCCCTGCCCTGCTGGAGCCCGAAGGAATCCCTCCCTCGCTCGTGATTGGACAGTAAGAGCAAGAGGGCGGGCCTGAGGCGCCTAGCGACCTGCGGGAAGCAGAGGCGAGAACTCTGGGAGAACTTGACCACTGGAAAGCGGGTCCGGGCGCCCGAGTCTCAGGCCCGTCCCCTCGTGCGTGGCCCGGGGAGGCCCGCTGCCCACCCACCGCCCGAGAGCACGCGGAGGACGGCAGCCCACGAACGTGGCCACCACGTCCTTGCGGCCCTGGATTTCGCGTTGTCTACGATGGCGCCCCCTGGCGCTCCACGGTGGCGGCGACCCCGGACTCTGGTGGCGGCTGGGGGCCAAGGCCGCGGCGAGGTCGCCAGGCCCGCCTGACTGCCCTCAGGAACCCCATAAATCGTCTTCTTGTGGCACGTCACAAGTATCTAAGTTCACCATTACAAAACGTCCACACACTACAGAAAACCAGCCTCCAGGCTGTGATGCCTCGGACCAGCCCAGAGAGCCCCCCAAACTCCCAGCACATTTGCTTTTGTAAAGAACAAGGCAGAGGAGTGGTCCCTCCAGGGCTGTCTCCAGGTCGCCGGCAGGGGCTCCTACAGACTGCTTCGTCCTTTTTCTTTTTTCTAGGACTGGAAAAAATTCGGCCCTTGAAGTCTGGGGGTTCAGATATCTGCTAGTCGTCTGGCTCGTCGTCATGGAACAAGCGGTACATGCGCACGAGCTCCCCGATGTCATGAGGCAGCGAAGCCCAGGGCGCAGAGGAGTCCAGATGGATGTTGTGCAGATCTGCGGGCATGGGGTCCTCAGCAGCCTCGGGGCCCTGCGCCTGGGAGCCCCCGGGGCCCTGCTCTTCCTCCACAGGCGCGCTGAGCTCCAAGCATGTTGGCGGCGGCGGCGGCAGCGGCGGCAGTGGCAGCAGCAGCGGTGGTGGCAGCGGAGGGGGAGGAGGAGGCTGAGGTGTGGACTCGCTGGGCTGGCGGGGCTGGCCCTTTGGCTGCAGTTTTCTTTGCTTGGCGCGCTGATTTTTAAACCAGGTCTGGGGAGGAAGGGAGGGAGCAGGTTACTCCAGAGGCAAGGACCCCAGGGAGACCCCATGGGCCTCAGAAGCTGGGGGCCCTTGTGGCGTGGGCATGCTGGACTCAAGCCTCTTTCTCAAACGCTGTGCCGGGCCCGGGAGGGAGCCGCAGGCATCAGGTAAAGGGGAGGGGGCCGGGCAGCCTCTGCCCTGCTCCCAAGCGATCCTCCGCAGCAGAACCTAGAACTTTGCGCACTAGGCTTTGCACCACAAAGGCTCACGTTCTGGGAGCTCGGTCTCTAAGGACACAGTACTGAGAGGTGCGGAGACCCTCGGAGGGGAGGCCTGGTGGGGTCATTCGGCCATGGGGTCGCGCGCAGCCGCCGTGGGCCCTGGGGGCAGTGAACCGGCCGATGGAAGACACCTCTCTCTGCCTCGAACTCGTTCAAAGAGATAAATACATCTTAAAAAAAAAAGTCGGTCTCATTGCGTCTCATCCAATACATTTAAACGCGCTCCCTGCACACACGTGTTGGCTCAGCCTGCGCGGGCGGCTCTCGGCTGGCTCCCCGCGCTGGGGCTGGGCGGCGCCATCCACCAGGCGCGGTCCTGGCCGCCACCGCCGGCCGGCTCAGACTTGAACTCTTGCGCCCACAACCGCCACCGCAATGCAGCCGCGAGCGCCCCGTCCGCCCGCCCGGGGGAGTCTTTCTTGTCAAGTGCCCACGCGCAGGAAGTTCGGGACAAGTCCCGGGGCAGCCTCTGCCTGCCAGCCTCGCGGGGACTGCGAAGCGCAGCGCGCGCATTGGCCATTGCCCTGAGCAGCCAGCGCAGCGGTGACCACAGCAAGTGAGTGCGCGGCGCGGAGGGCGCGGGGCTCAGGACATACCTTGATCACATACACATCCAGATGAAGCTCGGACGCTAACTCTTGGACTCGGCTCCAATCTGGGCAGCGGCTGGTTTCTAAAACAGCTTGCAGCATCCCCAGCTGGTCGGGGGTAAAGGCCGTGCGGCTGCGGCGAGAGGACCTGGGCACTGCAGAGGGAACAGCAACACAGGCCTTTGGTTTGCTTTAAGCAAGAATCCATTGGAGTTCCTGATGCAGACATTTGGGGCGTGACCTGGTCCCCGGTTGCTCGGGAGACACCAGCGCTCTCTCTCGGGGTCTCTTCCTCTTTGCCAGGGTCTCGCAAAGGAATTTTGGAAAATGCACCCTGGAAGGCAGAGCCTGATCTCATGGTCATGCATTTTCGACGTGAGCTTGAACTTCACGAGGGGAAGATGTCCTGCTGCCACACACGTCCACACACACACACAGACACACAGAAACACACACATACATACACAAGAACACACACACATCCACCCACACACACACGCATACATACCTAAATGCACATACATGCATACATACACACCCACACACTCACACCCACACCCACACCCACACCCACACCCACACCTGCACCCACACCCTGTGAAGGCAAGTGCCAAGCTCGCAGTTTTCTCCCAGCTCATGGGAAAGACAGAGAGAGAGACAGAGAGAGAGAAAAACTGCATAGGGCTTTGGAGGAAGCCCTCAGCCATGGAGGGGTTGGAAAGAGATGGAGAAAGAGCCGCAGGCAGAGGAGAAGGAGGCCAGAAGCACATGTGCGTGGTTAGAATGCAGCCACTGGGGCCGGCCCCTGGGAGGCCTTGCAATGCTGGGTTCCTATCCCAGAGTCCCAGTTGGAGTCCCGGCTGCTCCACTTCCCACCCAGCTCCCTACAAATGCACCTGGGAAAGCAGTAGAAGATGGCCCAAGTACTCAGGCCCCCACACCCACGTGGGAGACCCAGATGGAGCTCCCGGCTCCTGGCTTTGGATTGCACCAGCCCTTGGCCATTGCAGCTACCCATGCAAATACACATGCAAAGGAAATGTTTTTTCATTTTCAGAAGGCGCCTGGCATTGTGGCAGAGTGGGTAAAACCCACCACTGGCAACACTGGCGTCCCATATGCACACTGGGGCAAGGCCCAGCTGCTCCACTGCCTATGCAGCTCCCTGCTCATGTGCCTAGGGAAGCAGCAGAGGACGGCGCAAGTGATGGGACCCCTGCACCCATGTGGGAGAGCTTATTTTTATTATAAAACTCACATTCGAGGATAGACTTTCTTTCTTTCTTTGTTCTTTTTTGAAAAAAAAAAAAAAGATCGATTCATTTCTTTGAAGGTCAGAGTTACTCCCCAACTGGCCACAATGGCTCGAGCTGTGCCAATGCAAAGGCAGGAGCCAGGAGCTTCTTCCGGGTCTGCCATGCAGGTGCAGGGGCCCAAGGACTTGGGCTGTGTTCTACTGCTTTCCCAGGCCATAGCAGAGGGCTGGATCAGAAAAGGAGCAGCCGGGACTCGAAGCGGCGCCCGGACTCGAAGCGGCGCCCGTATGGGATGCCTGCCCTTCAGGCCGGGGCTTTAAGCCGCTGCACCACAGCGCCGGCCCCATCAACTCACTCTTTCAACACACGGTTTTCAAAGAGAAAGATTGTGTCTGTGTCTCCAGACAAGAAATGCACTCTACGCTAGGGTTTTCCAAGGCAAAGGAAAATGGGAGAAAATACAGAGAGACTAAGAAATGCATGGAAATAGGAGTCAAATACTGAGCTCATTCTGGGGCAAAAAGAATGTTTTGGAACGCCATGCATAACTTTTTCTTCCTACCTATTTTCCCAGGAACTTTCTGAAGACCCCTTATCTGCATAGGTGGATTCCAAACAGTTTTTGCCCAAGTCAATGTTTTAAAATCCATTTCCATGAACTTTTCTAGTAGCCTTGCGTCACATGGACATTTAAAATATCTGAACAGTGCAACTCGGAAGCAAGTGGAAAACACAAGCCAAAGACTGGAAGGTTTTCTGTGCCAGCAACACCAGAGTTTCCGGGAGACCCCACTGGCTGCCGTGTTAACAGTATGACAGTCACGGGCATCCCAAAGGATGGGAGAGACGACGGACACTCGCTCACTGCTGGCGGGAGCCCTGCAGCAAACTGTGCTCCTGTTTGCTCCATTGCCAGAAGCCAGCGATCCCGCAAACGGCCAAGCCGGTGCTGGCATGGCTTGGCCTACCACCAAGCAAGCCCTGCACAGCCGACCTCTCGCCCACCCGCCTCGGCCACTTGCTCACTCGACATCAGGACGCGGACCGGCAGTATTTCCGAAGCTGCTGCTTCTCCAGCGTCTGCGCTTGTCTGCCCCTTGCCGCCCGCCCGCCTGGCTAAAGGATGGCTCCTTTAGAGAAGGAAGCCAACTTGGCATGGTATGAAGTCTTTGATGGACCCTCCCTAAGTCACACCCTAGACCTGATTGACAGATGTGCCGCTTGAAGAGGTGAACCCCAGCCCCTGGCTCCCGGCTCCCCATTGGCACAGCTCTGACCCTTGTGGCCATTTGGGGCGTGAAGCAACGGAAGGCAGACCTTTCTCCCTGTCTCTTCTTCTCACTGTCTGCAGCTCTACCTCTCCAAGAATTCAATAACAACATCCTCAAACAACGATTTATGTTATTTTATTTTACTTTATTTTATTGGAAAGACCAGTGCCCATATGGGCTGTTGGCGCTGCAGGCTGGAGGTTGAACCCGCTGTGCTACAGCGCCGGCCCCAATCAATCCAATCTTTAAAAATGAAAAGACAATCATCATTCTGCAAAAACATCCTAAGAAAGCGAGGAGGTGGTATGTTAATTAGCGTGACTGTGGTGGTCACAAGAAAATCAATCTTTTCAAAAAACACTTTTTGGTACAGATGTGTTGATGGATTGGAAAGGCAGAGTTCCAGCCGCGGCCCGGCTTGCGCGTTGTCTACGATGGCGCCCCCTGGCGCTCCACGGTGGCGGCGACCCCGGACTCTCTGGTGGCAGCTGGGGGCCAAGGCCGCGGCCAGGTCACCAGGCCCACCTGACTGCCCTCAGGAACCCCATAAATCCTCTTCTTTAAGCACTTCAAAAACATCTAAGTTCACCGTTACAAAAAGTCCACACACTACAGAAAACCAGCCTCCAGGCTGTGAGGCCTCCGACCAGCCCAGAGATCTCCCCAAAATCCCAACACGTTTAGTTTTGCAAAGAACGAGGCAGAGGAGTGGTCCCTTCAGGGCTGTCTCCAGGTCGCCGGCAGGGGCTCCTACATGCTTCATTCTTTTTTTCTTCTTTCTTTTTTCTAGGACTGGGAAAATTTGGCCCTTGAAGTCTGGGGGTTCAGATATCTGCTAGTCGTCGGGCTCGTCGTCATCGAACAAGCCGTACATGCGCACCAGCTCCCCGATGTCATGGGGCAACGAAGCCCAGGGCGCTGAGGAGTCCAGATGGATATTTTGCAGATCGGCGGGCAGCGGGTCTTCGGCAGCCTCGGGGCCATGCGCCTGGGAGCTCTCAGGGCCGTGATCTTCCTGCGAAGGTGCGCTGAGCTCTGAACCTGGTGGTGGTGGGGACTCGCCGGGCTGGCGGGGCTGGCCCTTTCGCTGCAGTTTTCTTTGCTGGGCGCGCTGATTTTTAAACCAGGTCTGGGGAGGAAGGGAGGGAACAGGTTACTCCAGGGGCAAGGACCCCAGGGAGACCCCATGGGCCTCAGAAGCTCGGGGCCCTTGTGGCGTGGGCACGCTGGGCTCAAGCCTCTTTCTCAAACGCTGTGCCGGGCCCGGGAGGGAGCCGCAGGCATCAGGTAAAGGGGAGGGGGCCGGGCAGCCTCTGCCCTGCTCCCAAGCGATCCTCCGCAGCAGAACCTAGAACTTTGCGCGCTAGGCTTTGCACCACAAAGGCTCACGTTCTGGGAGCTCGGTCTCTAAGGACACAGTACTGAGAGGTGCGGAGACCCTCGGAGGGGAGGCCTGGTGGGGTCATTCGGCCATGGGGTCGCGCGCAGCCGCCGTGGGCCCTGGGGGCAGTGAACCGGCCGATGGAAGACACCTCTCTCTGCCTCGAACTCGTTCAAAGAGATAAATACATCTTAAAAAAAAAGTCGGTCTCATTGCGTCTCATCCAATACATTGAAAGAAATACAATTTGGAAACGCGCTCCCTGCACACACGTGTTGGCTCAGCCTGCGCGGGCGGCTCTCGGCTGGCTCCCCGCGCTGGGGCTGGGCGGCGCCATCCACCAGGCGCGGTCCTGGCCGCCACCGCCGGCCGGCTCAGACTTGAACTCTTGCGCCCACAACCGCCACCGCAATGCAGCCGCGAGCGCCCCGTCCGCCCTCCCGGGGGAGTCTTTCTTGTCAAGTGCCCACGCGCAGGAAGTTCGGGACAAGTCCCGGGGCAGTCTCTGCCTGCCAGCCTCGCGGGGACTGCGAAGCGCAGCGCGCGCATTGGCCATTGCCCTGAGCAGCCAGCGCAGCGGTGACCACAGCAAGTGAGTGCGCGGCGCGGAGGGCGCGGGGCTCAGGACATACCTTGATCACATACACATCCAGATGAAGCTCGGACGCTAACTCTTGGACTCGGCTCCAATCTGGGCAGCGGCTGGTTTCTAAAACAGCTTGCAGCATCCCCAGCTGGTCGGGGGTAAAGGCCGTGCGGCTGCGGCGAGAGGACCTGGGCACTGCAGAGGGAACAGCAACACAGGCCTTTGGTTTGCTTTAAGCAAGAATCCATTGGAGTTCCTGATGCAGACATTTGGGGCGTGACCTGGTCCCCGGTTGCTCCAGAGACACCAGCGCTCTCTCTCGGGGTCTCTTCCTCTTTGCCAGGGTCTCGCAAAGGAATTTTGGAAAATGCACCCTGGAAGGCAGAGCCTGATCTCATGGTCATGCATTTTCGACGTGAGCTTGAACTTCACGAGGGGAAGATGTCCTGCTGCCACACACGTCCACACACACACACAGACACACAGAAACACACACATACATACACAAGAACACACACACATCCACCCACACACACACGCATACATACCTAAATGCACATACATGCATACATACACACCCACACACTCACACCCACACCCACACCCACACCCACACCCACACCTGCACCCACACCCTGTGAAGGCAAGTGCCAAGCTCGCAGTTTTCTCCCAGCTCATGGGAAAGACAGAGAGAGAGACAGAGAGAGAGAAAAACTGCATAGGGCTTTGGAGGAAGCCCTCAGCCATGGAGGGGTTGGAAAGAGATGGAGAAAGAGCCGCAGGCAGAGGAGAAGGAGGCCAGAAGCACATGTGCGTGGTTAGAATGCAGCCACTGGGGCCGGCCCCTGGGAGGCCTTGCAATGCTGGGTTCCTATCCCAGAGTCCCAGTTGGAGTCCCGGCTGCTCCACTTCCCACCCAGCTCCCTACAAATGCACCTGGGAAAGCAGTAGAAGATGGCCCAAGTACTCAGGCCCCCACACCCACGTGGGAGACCCAGATGGAGCTCCCGGCTCCTGGCTTTGGATTGCACCAGCCCTTGGCCATTGCAGCTACCCATGCAAATACACATGCAAAGGAAATGTTTTTTCATTTTCAGAAGGCGCCTGGCATTGTGGCAGAGTGGGTAAAACCCACCACTGGCAACACTGGCGTCCCATATGCACACTGGGGCAAGGCCCAGCTGCTCCACTGCCTATGCAGCTCCCTGCTCATGTGCCTAGGGAAGCAGCAGAGGACGGCGCAAGTGATGGGACCCCTGCACCCATGTGGGAGAGCTTATTTTTATTATAAAACTCACATTCGAGGATAGACTTTCTTTCTTTCTTTGTTCTTTTTTGAAAAAAAAAAAAAAGATCGATTCATTTCTTTGAAGGTCAGAGTTACTCCCCAACTGGCCACAATGGCTCGAGCTGTGCCAATGCAAAGGCAGGAGCCAGGAGCTTCTTCCGGGTCTGCCATGCAGGTGCAGGGGCCCAAGGACTTGGGCTGTGTTCTACTGCTTTCCCAGGCCATAGCAGAGGGCTGGATCAGAAAAGGAGCAGCCGGGACTCGAAGCGGCGCCCGGACTCGAAGCGGCGCCCGTATGGGATGCCTGCCCTTCAGGCCGGGGCTTTAAGCCACTGCACCACAGCGCCGGCCCCATCAACTCACTCTTTCAACACACGGTTTTCAAAGAGAAAGATTGTGTCTGTGTCTCCAAACAAGAAATGCACTCTACACTAGGGTTTTCCAAGGCAAAGGAAAATAGGAGAAAATACAGAGAGACTAAGAAATGCATGGAAATAGGAGTCAAAAACTGAGCTCATTCTGGGGCAAAAAGAATGTTTTGGAACGCCATGCATAACTTTTTCTTCCTACCTATTTTCCCAGGAACTTTCTGAAGACCTCTCATCTGCATAGGTGGATTCCAAACAGTTTTTGCCCAAGTCAATGTTTTAAAATCCATTTCCATGAACTTTTCTAGTACCCTTGTGTCACATGGACATTTAAAATATCTGAACAGTGCAACTCAGAAGCAAGTGGAAAACACAAGCCAAAGACTGCAAGGTTTTCTGTGCCAGCAACACCAGAGTTTCCGGGAGACCCCACTGGCTGCCGTGCGAACTGTATGACAGTCACGGGCATCCCAAAGGATGGGAGAGACGACGGACACTCGCTCACTGCTGGCGGGAGCCCTGCAGCAAACTGTGCTCCTGTTTGCTCCATTGCCAGAAGCCAGCGATCCCGCCAACGGCCAAGCCGGTGCCGGCATGGCTTGGCCTACCACCAAGCAAGCCCTGCACAGCCAGCCTCTCGCCCACCCGCCTCGGCCACTTGCTCACTCGACATCACGACTCGGACCGGCAGTATTTCCGAAGCTGCTGCTTCTCCAGCGTCTGCGCTTGTCTGCCCCTTGCCGCCCGCCTGCCCGCCGGCCCGCCCGCCCGCCTGGCTAAAGGATGGCTCCTTTAGAGAAGGAAGCCAACTTGGCATGGTATGAAGTCTTTGATGGACCCTCCCTAAGTCACACCCTAGACCTGATTGACAGATGTGCCGCTTGAAGAGGTGAACCCCAGCCCCTGGCTCCCGGCTCCCCATTGGCACAGCTCTGACCCTTGTGGCCATTTGGGGCGTGAAGCAACGGAAGGCAGACCTTTCTCCCTGTCTCTTCTTCTCACTGTCTGCAGCTCTACCTCTCCAAGAATTCAATAACAACATCCTCAAACAACGATTTATGTTATTTTATTTTACTTTATTTTATTGGAAAGACCAGTGCCCATATGGGCTGTTGGCGCTGCAGGCTGGAGGTTGAACCCGCTGTGCTACAGCGCCGGCCCCAATCAATCCAATCTTTAAAAATGAAAAGACAATCATCATTCTGCAAAAACATCCTAAGAAAGCGAGGAGGTGGTATGTTAATTAGCGTGACTGTGGTGGTCACAAGAAAATCAATCTTTTCAAAAAACACTTTTTGGTACAGAGGTGTTGATGGATTGGAAAGGCAGAGTTCCAGCCGCGGCCCTGGCTTGCGCGTTGTCTACGATGGCGCCCCCTGGCGCTCCACGGTGGCGGCGACCCCGGACTCTCTGGTGGCAGCTGGGGGCCAAGGTCGCGGCCAGGTCACCAGGCCCACCTGACTGCCCTCAGGAACCCCATAAATCCTCTTCTTTAAGCACTTCAAAAACATCTAAGTTCACCACTACAAAACGTCCACAATCTACAGAAAACCAACCTCCAGGCTGTGATGCCTCCGACCAGCCCAGAGATCTCCCCAAAATCCCAACACGTTTAGTTTTGCAAAGAACGAGGCAGAGGAGTGGTCCCTTCAGGGCTGTCTCCAGGTCGCCGGCAGGGGCTCCTACATGCTTCATTCTTTTTTTCTTCTTTCTTTTTTCTAGGACTGGGAAAATTTGGCCCTTGAAGTCTGGGGGTTCAGATATCTGCTAGTCGTCGGGCTCGTCGTCATCGAACAAGCCGTACATGCGCACCAGCTCCCCGATGTCATGGGGCAACGAAGCCCAGGGCGCTGAGGAGTCCAGATGGATATTTTGCAGATCGGCGGGCAGCGGGTCTTCGGCAGCCTCGGGGCCATGCGCCTGGGAGCTCTCAGGGCCGTGATCTTCCTGCGAAGGTGCGCTGAGCTCTGAACCTGGTGGTGGTGGGGACTCGCCGGGCTGGCAGGGCTGGCCCTTTCGCTGCAGTTTTCTTTGCTTGGCGCGCTGATTTTTAAACCAGGTCTGGGGAGGAAGGGAGGGAACAGGTTACTCCAGGGGCAAGGACCCCAGGGAGACCCCATGGGCCTCAGAAGCTCGGGGCCCTTGTGGCGTGGGCACGCTGGGCTCAAGCCTCTTTCTCAAACGCTGTGCCGGGCCTGGGAGGGAGCCGCTGGCATCAGGTAAAGGGGAGAGGGCCGGGCAGCCTCTGCCCTGCTCCCAAGCGATCCTCCGCTGCAGAACTTAGAATTTTGCGCGCTAGGCTTTGCACCACAAAGGCTCACGTTCTGGGAGCTCGGTCTCTAAGGACACAGTACTGAGAGGTGCGGAGACCCTCGGAGGGGAGGCCTGGTGGGGTCATTCGGCCATGGGGTCTAAGCAGCCTCAAACTCTTTCAAATAAATAATAAATAAATCTTAAAAAAGAAATTCTGTCTCATTGCCTCTCACACAATACATTTAAAGAAATACACTTTGGAAACGCGCTCCCCGCACACACGTGTTCGCTCCGCCTGGCCTGAGCGGGCGGCCCTTGGCTGGCTCCCGCGGGCTGGGCGGAGCCATCCACCAGGCATAGTCCTGGCCACCTGCTCACACTTGAACTCTTCTGCCCCAAGGCAGCCGCGAGCGCCAGGGGCAGTCTATCTTGTCAAGGGCCCACCCGCAGGGACTTCGGGACCAGCCCCGCGCCAGCCTCTGCCTGCCAGCTTCGCAGGGACTGCAAAGCGCGTGCATTGGCGACTGCCCTGAGCGGCCAGCACAGCAGTGACTGCAAGCGAGTGAGTGCATGGCACGGAGGGCATAGGGCTCGAGACATACCTTGATCACACACTCATCCAAACATAGCTTTGCCGCTAACTCTTGTATCTTCTCCCAGTCAGGACAGGGGGTCGTTTCGAAAACAGCTTTCAACATCCCCAACTGGTCGGGGGTAAAGTCTGTGCGGCTGCGGCGAGCACACCTGGGCGCTGCAGAGGGAACAGGAACAAAGGGCTTTGGTTTGCTTTCAGAAACAATCCATTGGCCATCCTGATGCCGGCTTTGGCTCCAGCAGCCACTGCATGCATTTCGGGAGCGAGCCGGTAGACAGCAGCGCTCTCGGGGTCTCTCCTCTTTGCCTGGGTCTCCCAAAGGAATTTTGGAAAATGCACCGAGGAAGGCAGAGCCTGATCTCATGGTCATGCATTTTCGCCGTGAGCTTGAGCTTCACGAGGGGAAGATGTCCTGCTGCCACACACACACACACACACACACACACATACATACATAAATACAAACCCACACACACAGTAAGACACAGACACAGAAAGTCACACACACATACATACTCATACATACACACCCACACACCCACGACATACATACATACATACCTACACACACATACATACATAAGAACCCACACACTAACACAAAGACAGACACATACAGACACACACAGAAAGATACACACATGTACATACACACATATGCAAACATATATACAAACCCACACACAAACACAAACAAGACACACACAGACAAACACACACATACATACACATACATACATTCATACACACCCACACCCACACCCTGTGAAGGCAAGTGCCAATCTCGCAGTTTTCTCCCAGCTCATGGGAAAGACAGAGAGAGAGTCAAAGAGAGAGAAAAACTGCATAGGGCTTTGGAGGAAGCCCTCAGCCATGGAGGGGTTGGAAAGAGATGGAGAAAGAGCCGCAGGCAGAGGAGAAGGAGGCCAGAAGCACATGTGCGTGGTTAGAGTGCAGCCACTGGGGCCGGCCCCTGGGAGGCCTTGCAATGCTGGGTTCCTATCCCAGAGTCCCAGTTGGAGTCCCGGCTGCTCCACTTCCCACCCAGCTCCCTGCAAGTGCACCTGGGAAAGCAGTAGAAGATGGCCCAAGTACTCCGGCCCCCACACCCACATGGAAGACCCAGATGGAGCTCCCGGCTCCTGGATTTGGATTGCACCAGCCCTTGGCCATTGCAGCTACCCAAGCAAATACACATACAAAGTAAATTTTTTTTCATTTTCAGAAGGCGCCTGGCATTGTGGCAGAGTGGGTAAAACCCACCACTGGCAACACTGGCGTCCCATATGGACACTGGGACAAGGCCCAGCTGCTCCGCTGCCTATGCAGCTCCCTGCTCATGTGCCTAGGGAAGCAGCAGACAACAGCCAAAAGATAGCACCCCTGCACCCATGTGGGAGAGCTTATTTTTATTATAAAACTTGCATTCAAGGATATACTTTCTTTTTTTTTTTTAAAGAAAACAAAGGTCTATTCATTTATTTGATGGTCAGAGTTACACAGAGAAAGAAGGAGAGACAGAGAGAGAGAGAGAGAGAGAGAGACAGAGAGAGAGAGAGTGTTCCATCCACTGGTTCACTCCCCAACTGGCCACAATGACATGAGCTGTGCCAATCCAAAGGCAGGAGCCAGGAGCTTCTTCCCGGTCTCCCATGTGGGTGCAGGGGCCCATCTTTTCCTGCTTTCCCAGGCCATGCCAGAGAGCGGGATCAGAAGAGGAGCAGCCTGGACTTGAACCGGAGCCCATATGGGATGCCTGCACTTCCAGCCAGGGCTTTAACCCACTGCACCACAGCGCCGGCCCCATCAACGAACACTTTAAACAAAACTTTTTAAAAGAGAAAGATTGTATCTGTGTCTCCAGACAAGAAATGCACTCTACACTAGGTTGTTCCAATGCAAAGGAAAACATGAGAAAATACAGAGAGACTAAGAAATGCATGGAAAAAATGAGTCAAAAAATGGGTTCATTCTGGTGCAAAAAACAATTTTTTGAAAGCCATGCATAACTTTTTCTTTTCTTTTTATATTTAGACGGGCAGAGTTGGACAGTGAGAGAGAAACAGAGAGAAAGGTCTTCCTTCCGTTGGTTCACCCCCGCTCCCCTAATGACCAATACAGCCGGCCTTCGCGCTGTGCCGATCTGAAGCCAGGAGCCAGGTGCTTCCTCCTGGTCTCCCATGCGGGTGCAGGACCCAAGCACCTGGGCCATCTTCCACTGCCTTCCTGGGCCACAGCAGAGAGCTGGACTGGAAGAGGAGCAACCAGGACTAGGACCCAGCACCTATATGGGATGCCAGCGCCACAGGCAGAAGATTAACTGAGTGAGCCACGGCCACTGTCCCCATCACTTTTGCTTCACCCCTAGTTTCCCACACACTTTCTGAAGACCTCTTATCTGCTTAGGTTTCCAAACAGTTGTTCCCCAATCAAATGGTTTAAAATCAATTTCCACCCTGTGTCACATAAACATTTAAAAGATCTGAACAGTGAAACTGCTAAGCAAATTGAAAACACAGTTTTCAAGACTGGAAGGTTTTCTGTGCAACCAACATCAGAGTTTCTGGGAGACAACAAAGATACTCTACAAAACAACCAAAAACGAAACGCACAGTTCTTTAAAATGAGAAAGGTCAGAAACAGGCAATGAGCATTCAAGAGGAAGCAGAATGGTGTCTAAAACAGTGATGCAGCCCTGTCCCCTCGATGGCTTGGGAAGTGCGTCACAGACCAGAGATTATGGGAGAGAGACCCAACTGGCTGCCGTGTTAACTGTATGCCAGTCACGGGCATCCAAAAGGATGGGAGAGACGACGGACACTCACTCACTGCTGGCGGGAGCCCAGTAGCAAACTGTGCTCCTGTTTGCTCCATTGCTATAAGCCAGCGATCCCGCCAACGGCCAACCTGGTGCCGGCATGGCTTGGCCTACCACCAAGCAAGCCCTGCACAGCCAACCTCTCGCCCACCCGCCTCGGCCACTTGCTCACTCGACATCACGACTCGGACCGGCAGTATTTCCGAAGCTGCTTCTTCTCCAGCGTCTGTGTTTGTCTGCCCCCTGCCACCCGGACGGCTCCTTTCTAGAACAGAGCCAACTCCTGACGGTATTAAGTCACACCCTAGACCAGATTGACAGATGTAGCACTTGAAGAGCTTATCAGATACATGGGATTAACAGATGCCAATTTACCTCGGAATCAGCCCTTAAGATGTTCGGATCCGGCTGAAGAGCCCATGAGAGTATTTTAGGCATGGAAAGCCAAGACACTCTGGAAAAAAAAAAAAAAAAAAAAAACCTAAATGAAAGATCTCTGCGAGTGAGAGAGATCCCAGTGGAAAGAACATGCCATCAAAGGAGGAGGTACCCTTCTCTGAAGGGAAGAGAGAATTTCCACTTTGACTATGACCTTGTCTAAATAAGATGGGAGTTGGCAAACTCAAAAGGCTTCCCTAACCTAGGCAACTCAATAGCCTAGGGTGATTACTGACCCCAGAAACAAGAGTGTCAATTTCTTAGTCAACAACAGGAGTCACTGTGCACTTCCTCCTCATGTAGGATCTCTGCCCTTCACGTGTTGTAAAATGTGAATTCTTCCTATAACTAGTACTCAAACAGTACTTGACGCTTTGTGTTTCTGTGTGGGTGCAAACAGTTGAAATCTTTACTTACTATAGACTATATTGATCTTCTGTATATAAAGATAATTGAAAATGAATCTTGATGTGAATGGAATGGGAGAGGGAGCGGGAGATGGGAGGATTGGATTGCGGGAAGGAGGCAAGTTATGGGGGGAAAAGCCACGGTAATCTAGAAGCTGTACTTTGGAAATTTAGATTTGTTAAATAAAAGTTAAAAAAAGAAAGAAAGAAAGATCAGTGCCCATATGGGCTGTTGGCGATGCAGGCTGGGGCTTTAACCCGCTGTGCGAAAGAGCCGTCCCCAATAAATAAAATCTTTAAAAACGAAAATACAATCAACTTTCTAAAAAAAAAAAATCCGAAGAAAGCGAGGAGGTGGTATGTTAATTAGCGTGACTGTGGTGGTAACAAGAAAATCAATCCTTTTAAAAAACACTTTTTATTACAGATATGTTGATTGATTTGAAAGGCAGAGTTCCAGAGAGGGAGAGAGAGGTCTTGCACTCGCTGTTTCACTCCCCAAATGGCCACAACAGCCAGAGCTGAGCTGTTCCGAAGCCTGGATCCGGAGCTTCTTCTGGGTCTGGGTCTGGGTCTCCCACACACACAGGCCCAGGGCCCTGCCCGAGGACTTGGGCAAATCCTCTACTGCTTCCCAGCCATAGCAGAAAGCTGGATCGGAAGACCGGGGCCCCTACGGGATGCAGGCACTGCAGGCCTCTCTCTCTCTCTCTCTCTCTCTCTCTCTCTCTCTCTCTCTCTATCACTATGTATCTCTCTCTACCTCTCTATCCCTATCTCTATCTCTCTGTATCTCTCTCTACCTCTATCTCATCACTAACTCTACCGCTCTGAACTCTGCCTTCAAACAAAGAAAAAAGAAAAAAATATCCCTGCCCTGCTGGAGCCCGAAGGAATCCCTCCCTCGCTCCTGATTGGACAGTAAGAGCAAGGGGGCGGGCCTGAGGCGCCTAGCGACCTGCGGGAAGCAGAGGCGAGAACTCTGGGAGAACTTGACCACTGGAAAGCGGGTCCGGGCGCCCGAGTCTCAGGCCCGTCCCCTCGTGCGTGGCCCAGGGAGGCCCGCTGCCCACCCACCGCCCGAGAGCACGCGGAGGACGGCAGCCCACGAACGTGGCCACCACGCCCTTGCGGCCCTGGATTTCGCGTTGTCTACGATGGCGCCCCCTGGCGCTCCACGGTGGCGGCGACCCCGGACTCTGGTGGCGGCTGGGGGCCAAGGCCGCGGCGAGGTCGCCAGGCCCGCCTGACTGCCCTCAGGAACCCCATAAATCGTCTTCTTGTGGCACTTCACAAGTATCTAAGTTCACCATTACAAAACGTCCACACACTACAGAAAACCAGCCTCCAGGCTGTGATGCCTCGGACCAGCCCAGAGAGCCCCCCAAACTCCCAGCACATTTGCTTTTGTAAAGAACAAGGCAGAGGAGTGGTCCCTCCAGGGCTGTCTCCAGGTCGCCGGCAGGGGCTCCTACAGACTGCTTCGTCCTTTTTCTTTTTTCTAGGACTGGAAAAAATTCGGCCCTTGAAGTCTGGGGCTTCAGATATCTGCTAGTCGTCTGGCTCGTCGTCATGGAACAAGCGGTACATGCGCACGAGCTCCCCGATGTCATGAGGCAGCGAAGCCCAGGGCGCAGAGGAGTCCAGATGGATGTTGTGCAGATCTGCGGGCATGGGGTCCTCGGCAGCCTGGGGGCCCTGCGCCTGGGAGCCCCCGGGGCCCTGCTCTTCCTCCGCAGGCGCGCTGAGCTCCGAGCATGTTGGCGGCGGCGGCGGCGGCGGCGGCGGCAGTGGCAGCAGCAGCGGTGGTGGCAGCGGAGGCGGAGGAGGAGGCTGAGGTGTGGACTCGCTGGGCTGGCGGGGCTGGCCCTTTCGCTGCAGTTTTCTTTGCTTGGCGCGCTGATTTTTAAACCAGGTCTGGGGAGGAAGGGAGGGAGCAGGTTACTCCAGAGGCAAGGACCCCAGGGAGACCCCATGGGCCTCAGAAGCTCAGGGCCCTTGTGGCGTGGGCACGCTGGGCTCAAGCCTCTTTCTCAAACGCTGTGCCGGGCCCGGGAGGGAGCCGCAGGCATCAGGTAAAGGGGAGGGGGCCGGGCAGCCTCTGCCCTGCTCCCAAGCGATCCTCCACAGCAGAACTTAGAACTTTGCGCGCTAGGCTTTGCACCACAAAGGCTCACGTTCTGGGAGCTCGGTCTCTAAGGACACAGTACTGAGAGGTGCGGAGACCCTCGGAGGGGAGGCCTGGTGGGGTCATTCGGCCATGGGGTCGCGCGCAGCCGCCGTGGGCCCTGGGGGCAGTGAACCGGCCGATGGAAGACACCTCTCTCTGCCTCGAACTCGTTTAAAGAGATAAATACATCTTAAAAAAAAAGTCGGTCTCATTGCGTCTCATCCAATACATTGAAAGAAATACAATTTGGAAACGCGCTCCCTGCACACACGTGTTGGCTCAGCCTGCGCGGGCGGCTCTAGGCTGGCTCCCCGCGCTGGGGCTGGGCGGCGCCATCCACCAGGCGCGGTCCTGGCCGCCACCGCCGGCCGGCTCAGACTTGAACTCTTGCGCCCACAACCGCCACCGCAATGCAGCCGCGAGCGCCCCGTCCGCCCGCCCGGGGGAGTCTTTCTTGTCAAGTGCCCACGCGCAGGAAGTTCGGGACAAGTCCCGGGGCAGCCTCTGCCTGCCAGCCTCGCGGGGACTGCGAAGCGCAGCGCGCGCATTGGCCATTGCCCTGAGCAGCCAGCGCAGCGGTGACCACAGCAAGTGAGTGCGCGGCGCGGAGGGCGCGGGGCTCAGGACATACCTTGATCACATACACATCCAGATGAAGCTCGGGCGCTAACTCTTGGACTCGGCTCCAATCTGGGCAGCGGCTGGTTTCTAAAACAGCTTGCAGCATCCCCAGCTGGTCGGGGGTAAAGGCCGTGCGGCTGCGGCCAGAGCACCTGGGCACTGCAGAGGGAACAGCAACACAGGCCTTTGGTTTGCTTTAAGCAAGAATCCATTGGAGTTCCTGATGCAGACATTTGGGGCGTGACCTGGTCCCCGGTTGCTCGGGAGACACCAGCGCTCTCTCTCGGGGTCTCTTCCTCTTTGCCAGGGTCTCGCAAAGGAATTTTGGAAAATGCACCCTGGAAGGCAGAGCCTGATCTCATGGTCATGCATTTTCGACGTGAGCTTGAACTTCACGAGGGGAAGATGTCCTGCTGCCACACACAAACACACACACACACACACAGAGACACACAGAAACACACACATACATACACAAAAACACACACACATCCACCCACACACACACGCATACATACCTAAATGCACATACATGCATACATACACACCCACACACTCACACCCACACCCACACCCACACCCACACCTGCACCCACACCCTGTGAAGGCATGTGCCAAGCTCGCAGTTTTCTCCCAGCTCATGGGAAAGACAGAGAGAGAGACAGAGAGAGAGAAAAACTGCATAGGGCTTTGGAGGAAGCCCTCAGCCATGGAGGGGTTGGAAAGAGATAGAGAAAGAGCCGCAGGCAGAGGAGAAGGAGGCCAGAAGCACATGTGCGTGGTTAGAGTGCAGCCACTGGGGCCGGCCCCTGGGAGGCCTTGCAATGCTGGGTTCCTATCCCAGAGTCCCAGTTGGAGTCCCGGCTGCTCCACTTCCCACCCAGCTCCCTGCAAGTGCACCTGGGAAAGCAGTAGAAGATGGCCCAAGTACTCAGGCCCCCACACCCACATGGGAGACCCAGATGGAGCTCCCGGCTCCTGGCTTTGGATTGCACCAGCCCTTGGCCATTGCAGCTACCCATGCAAATACACATGCAAAGGAAATGTTTTTTCATTTTCAGAAGGCGCCTGGCATTGTGGCAGAGTGGGTAAAACCCACCACTGGCAACACTGGCGTCCCATATGCACACTGGGGCAAGGCCCAGCTGCTCCACTGCCTATGCAGCTCCCTGCTCATGTGCCTAGGGAAGCAGCAGAGGACGGCGCAAGTGATGGGACCCCTGCACCCATGTGGGAGAGCTCATTTTTATTATAAAACTCACATTCGAGGATAGACTTTCTTTCTTTCTTTGTTCTTTTTTGAAAAAAAAAAAAAAGATCGATTCATTTCTTTGAAGGTCAGAGTTACTCCCCAACTGGCCACAATGGCTCGAGCTGTGCCAATGCAAAGGCAGGAGCCAGGAGCTTCTTCCGGGTCTGCCATGCAGGTGCAGGGGCCCAAGGACTTGGGCTGGGTTCTACTGCTTTCCCAGGCCATAGCAGAGGGCTGGATCAGAAAAGGAGCAGCCGGGACTCGAAGCGGCGCCCGTATGGGATGCCTGCCCTTCAGGCCGGGGCTTTAAGCCACTGCACCACAGCGCCGGCCCCATCAACTCACTCTTTCAACACACGGTTTTCAAAGAGAAAGATTGTGTCTGTGTCTCCAAACAAGAAATGCACTCTACACTAGGGTTTTCCAAGGCAAAGGAAAATAGGAGAAAATACAGAGAGACTAAGAAATGCATGGAAATAGGAGTCAAAAACTGAGCTCATTCTGGGGCAAAAAGAATGTTTTGGAACGCCATGCATAACTTTTTCTTCCTACCTATTTTCCCAGGAACTTTCTGAAGACCTCTCATCTGCATAGGTGGATTCCAAACAGTTTTTGCCCAAGTCAATGTTTTAAAATCCATTTCCATGAACTTTTCTAGTACCCTTGTGTCACATGGACATTTAAAATATCTGAACAGTGCAACTCGGAAGCAAGTGGAAAACACAAGCCAAAGACTGCAAGGTTTTCTGTGCCAGCAACACCAGAGTTTCCGGGAGACCCCACTGGCTGCCGTGCGAACTGTATGACAGTCACGGGCATCCCAAAGGATGGGAGAGACGACGGACACTCGCTCACTGCTGGCGGGAGCCCTGCAGCAAACTGTGCTCCTGTTTGCTCCATTGCCAGAAGCCAGCGATCCCGCCAACGGCCAAGCCGGTGCCGGCATGGCTTGGCCTACCACCAAGCAAGCCCTGCACAGCCAGCCTCTCGCCCACCCGCCTCGGCCACTTGCTCACTCGACATCAGGACGCGGACCGGCAGTATTTCCGAAGCTGCTGCTTCTCCAGCGTCTGCGCTTGTCTGCCCCTTGCCGCCCGCCTGCCCGCCGGCCCGCCCGCCCGCCTGGCTAAAGGATGGCTCCTTTAGAGAAGGAAGCCAACTTGGCATGGTATGAAGTCTTTGATGGACCCTCCCTAAGTCACACCCTAGACCTGATTGACAGATGTGCCGCTTGAAGAGGTGAACCCCAGCCCCTGGCTCCCGGCTCCCCATTGGCACAGCTCTGACCCTTGTGGCCATTTGGGGCGTGAAGCAACGGAAGGCAGACCTTTCTCCCTGTCTCTTCTTCTCACTGTCTGCAGCTCTACCTCTCCAAGAATTCAATAACAACATCCTCAAACAACGATTTATGTTATTTTATTTTACTTTATTTTATTGGAAAGACCAGTGCCCATATGGGCTGTTGGCGCTGCAGGCTGGAGGTTGAACCCGCTGTGCTACAGCGCCGGCCCCAATCAATCCAATCTTTAAAAATGAAAAGACAATCATCATTCTGCAAAAACATCCTAAGAAAGCGAGGAGGTGGTATGTTAATTAGCGTGACTGTGGTGGTCACAAGAAAATCAATCTTTTCAAAAAACACTTTTTGGTACAGATGTGTTGATGGATTGGAAAGGCAGAGTTCCAGCCGCGGCCCTGGCTTGCGCGTTGTCTACGATGGCGCCCCCTGGCGCTCCACGGTGGCGGCGACCCCGGACTCTCTGGTGGCAGCTGGGGGCCAAGGTCGCGGCCAGGTCACCAGGCCCACCTGACTGCCCTCAGGAACCCCATAAATCCTCTTCTTTAAGCACTTCAAAAACATCTAAGTTCACCACTACAAAACGTCCACAATCTACAGAAAACCAACCTCCAGGCTGTGATGCCTCCGACCAGCCCAGAGATCTCCCCAAAATCCCAACACGTTTAGTTTTGCAAAGAACGAGGCAGAGGAGTGGTCCCTTCAGGGCTGTCTCCAGGTCGCCGGCAGGGGCTCCTACATGCTTCATTCTTTTTTTCTTCTTTCTTTTTTCTAGGACTGGGAAAATTTGGCCCTTGAAGTCTGGGGGTTCAGATATCTGCTAGTCGTCGGGCTCGTCGTCATCGAACAAGCCGTACATGCGCACCAGCTCCCCGATGTCATGGGGCAACGAAGCCCAGGGCGCTGAGGAGTCCAGATGGATATTTTGCAGATCGGCGGGCAGCGGGTCTTCGGCAGCCTCGGGGCCATGCGCCTGGGAGCTCTCAGGGCCGTGATCTTCCTGCGAAGGTGCGCTGAGCTCTGAACCTGGTGGTGGTGGGGACTCGCCGGGCTGGCAGGGCTGGCCCTTTCGCTGCAGTTTTCTTTGCTTGGCGCGCTGATTTTTAAACCAGGTCTGGGGAGGAAGGGAGGGAACAGGTTACTCCAGGGGCAAGGACCCCAGGGAGACCCCATGGGCCTCAGAAGCTCGGGGCCCTTGTGGCGTGGGCACGCTGGGCTCAAGCCTCTTTCTCAAACGCTGTGCCGGGCCTGGGAGGGAGCCGCTGGCATCAGGTAAAGGGGAGAGGGCCGGGCAGCCTCTGCCCTGCTCCCAAGCGATCCTCCGCTGCAGAACTTAGAATTTTGCGCGCTAGGCTTTGCACCACAAAGGCTCACGTTCTGGGAGCTCGGTCTCTAAGGACACAGTACTGAGAGGTGCGGAGACCCTCGGAGGGGAGGCCTGGTGGGGTCATTCGGCCATGGGGTCTAAGCAGCCTCAAACTCTTTCAAATAAATAATAAATAAATCTTAAAAAAGAAATTCTGTCTCATTGCCTCTCACACAATACATTTAAAGAAATACACTTTGGAAACGCGCTCCCCGCACACACGTGTTCGCTCCGCCTGGCCTGAGCGGGCGGCCCTTGGCTGGCTCCCGCGGGCTGGGCGGAGCCATCCACCAGGCATAGTCCTGGCCACCTGCTCACACTTGAACTCTTCTGCCCCAAGGCAGCCGCGAGCGCCAGGGGCAGTCTATCTTGTCAAGGGCCCACCCGCAGGGACTTCGGGACCAGCCCCGCGCCAGCCTCTGCCTGCCAGCTTCGCAGGGACTGCAAAGCGCGTGCATTGGCGACTGCCCTGAGCGGCCAGCACAGCAGTGACTGCAAGCGAGTGAGTGCATGGCACGGAGGGCATAGGGCTCGAGACATACCTTGATCACACACTCATCCAAACATAGCTTTGCCGCTAACTCTTGTATCTTCTCCCAGTCAGGACAGGGGGTCGTTTCGAAAACAGCTTTCAACATCCCCAACTGGTCGGGGGTAAAGTCTGTGCGGCTGCGGCGAGCACACCTGGGCGCTGCAGAGGGAACAGGAACAAAGGGCTTTGGTTTGCTTTCAGAAACAATCCATTGGCCATCCTGATGCCGGCTTTGGCTCCAGCAGCCACTGCATGCATTTCGGGAGCGAGCCGGTAGACAGCAGCGCTCTCGGGGTCTCTCCTCTTTGCCTGGGTCTCCCAAAGGAATTTTGGAAAATGCACCGAGGAAGGCAGAGCCTGATCTCATGGTCATGCATTTTCGCCGTGAGCTTGAGCTTCACGAGGGGAAGATGTCCTGCTGCCACACACACACACACACACACACACACATACATACATAAATACAAACCCACACACACAGTAAGACACAGACACAGAAAGTCACACACACATACATACTCATACATACACACCCACACACCCACGACATACATACATACATACCTACACACACATACATACATAAGAACCCACACACTAACACAAAGACAGACACATACAGACACACACAGAAAGATACACACATGTACATACACACATATGCAAACATATATACAAACCCACACACAAACACAAACAAGACACACACAGACAAACACACACATACATACACATACATACATTCATACACACCCACACCCACACCCTGTGAAGGCAAGTGCCAATCTCGCAGTTTTCTCCCAGCTCATGGGAAAGACAGAGAGAGAGTCAAAGAGAGAGAAAAACTGCATAGGGCTTTGGAGGAAGCCCTCAGCCATGGAGGGGTTGGAAAGAGATGGAGAAAGAGCCGCAGGCAGAGGAGAAGGAGGCCAGAAGCACATGTGCGTGGTTAGAGTGCAGCCACTGGGGCCGGCCCCTGGGAGGCCTTGCAATGCTGGGTTCCTATCCCAGAGTCCCAGTTGGAGTCCCGGCTGCTCCACTTCCCACCCAGCTCCCTGCAAGTGCACCTGGGAAAGCAGTAGAAGATGGCCCAAGTACTCCGGCCCCCACACCCACATGGAAGACCCAGATGGAGCTCCCGGCTCCTGGATTTGGATTGCACCAGCCCTTGGCCATTGCAGCTACCCAAGCAAATACACATACAAAGTAAATTTTTTTTCATTTTCAGAAGGCGCCTGGCATTGTGGCAGAGTGGGTAAAACCCACCACTGGCAACACTGGCGTCCCATATGGACACTGGGACAAGGCCCAGCTGCTCCGCTGCCTATGCAGCTCCCTGCTCATGTGCCTAGGGAAGCAGCAGACAACAGCCAAAAGATAGCACCCCTGCACCCATGTGGGAGAGCTTATTTTTATTATAAAACTTGCATTCAAGGATATACTTTCTTTTTTTTTTTTAAAGAAAACAAAGGTCTATTCATTTATTTGATGGTCAGAGTTACACAGAGAAAGAAGGAGAGACAGAGAGAGAGAGAGAGAGAGAGAGAGAGAGAGAGACAGAGAGAGAGAGAGTGTTCCATCCACTGGTTCACTCCCCAACTGGCCACAATGACATGAGCTGTGCCAATCCAAAGGCAGGAGCCAGGAGCTTCTTCCCGGTCTCCCATGTGGGTGCAGGGGCCCATCTTTTCCTGCTTTCCCAGGCCATGCCAGAGAGCGGGATCAGAAGAGGAGCAGCCTGGACTTGAACCGGAGCCCATATGGGATGCCTGCACTTCCAGCCAGGGCTTTAACCCACTGCACCACAGCGCCGGCCCCATCAACGAACACTTTAAACAAAACTTTTTAAAAGAGAAAGATTGTATCTGTGTCTCCAGACAAGAAATGCACTCTACACTAGGTTGTTCCAATGCAAAGGAAAACATGAGAAAATACAGAGAGACTAAGAAATGCATGGAAAAAATGAGTCAAAAAATGGGTTCATTCTGGTGCAAAAAACAATTTTTTGAAAGCCATGCATAACTTTTTCTTTTCTTTTTATATTTAGACGGGCAGAGTTGGACAGTGAGAGAGAAACAGAGAGAAAGGTCTTCCTTCCGTTGGTTCACCCCCGCTCCCCTAATGACCAATACAGCCGGCCTTCGCGCTGTGCCGATCTGAAGCCAGGAGCCAGGTGCTTCCTCCTGGTCTCCCATGCGGGTGCAGGGCCCAAGCACCTGGGCCATCTTCCACTGCCTTCCCGGGCCACAGCAGAGAGCTGGACTGGAAGAGGAGCAACCAGGACTAGGACCCAGCACCTATATGGGATGCCAGCGCCACAGGCAGAAGATTAACTGAGTGAGCCACGGCCACTGTCCCCATCACTTTTGCTTCACCCCTCGTTTCCCACACACTTTCTGAAGACCTCTTATCTGCTTAGGTTTCCAAACAGTTGTTCCCCAATCAAATGGTTTAAAATCAATTTCCACCCTGTGTCACATAAACATTTAAAAGATCTGAACAGTGAAACTGCTAAGCAAATTGAAAACACAGTTTTCAAGACTGGAAGGTTTTCTGTGCAACCAACATCAGAGTTTCTGGGAGACAACAAAGATACTCTACAAAACAACCAAAAACGAAACGCACAGTTCTTTAAAATGAGAAAGGTCAGAAACAGGCAATGAGCATTCAAGAGGAAGCAGAATGGTGTCTAAAACAGTGATGCAGCCCTGTCCCCTCGATGGCTTGGGAAGTGCGTCACAGACCAGAGATTATGGGAGAGAGACCCAACTGGCTGCCGTGTTAACTGTATGCCAGTCACGGGCATCCAAAAGGATGGGAGAGACGACGGACACTCACTCACTGCTGGCGGGAGCCCAGTAGCAAACTGTGCTCCTGTTTGCTCCATTGCTATAAGCCAGCGATCCCGCCAACGGCCAACCTGGTGCCGGCATGGCTTGGCCTACCACCAAGCAAGCCCTGCACAGCCAACCTCTCGCCCACCCGCCTCGGCCACTTGCTCACTCGACATCACGACTCGGACCGGCAGTATTTCCGAAGCTGCTTCTTCTCCAGCGTCTGTGTTTGTCTGCCCCCTGCCACCCGGACGGCTCCTTTCTAGAACAGAGCCAACTCCTGACGGTATTAAGTCACACCCTAGACCAGATTGACAGATGTAGCACTTGAAGAGCTTATCAGATACATGGGATTAACAGATGCCAATTTACCTCGGAATCAGCCCTTAAGATGTTCGGATCCGGCTGAAGAGCCCATGAGAGTATTTTAGGCATGGAAAGCCAAGACACTCTGGAAAAAAAAAAAAAAAAAAAAAAAAAAAAAAAAAAAAACCTAAATGAAAGATCTCTGCGAGTGAGAGAGATCCCAGTGGAAAGAACATGCCATCAAAGGAGGAGGTACCCTTCTCTGAAGGGAAGAGAGAATTTCCACTTTGACTATGACCTTGTCTAAATAAGATGGGAGTTGGCAAACTCAAAAGGCTTCCCTAACCTAGGCAACTCAATAGCCTAGGGTGATTACTGACCCCAGAAACAAGAGTGTCAATTTCTTAGTCACTGTGCACTTCCTCCTCATGTAGGATCTCTGCCCTTCACGTGTTGTAAAATGTGAATTCTTCCTATAACTAGTACTCAAACAGTACTTGACGCTTTGTGTTTCTGTGTGGGTGCAAACAGTTGAAATCTTTACTTACTATAGACTATATTGATCTTCTGTATATAAAGATAATTGAAAATGAATCTTGATGTGAATGGAATGGGAGAGGGAGCGGGAGATGGGAGGATTGGATTGCGGGAAGGAGGCAAGTTATGGGGGGAAAAGCCACGGTAATCTAGAAGCTGTACTTTGGAAATTTAGATTTGTTAAATAAAAGTTAAAAAAAGAAAGAAAGAAAGATCAGTGCCCATATGGGCTGTTGGCGATGCAGGCTGGGGCTTTAACCCGCTGTGCGAAAGAGCCGTCCCCAATAAATAAAATCTTTAAAAACGAAAATACAATCAACTTTCTAAAAAAAAAAAATCCGAAGAAAGCGAGGAGGTGGTATGTTAATTAGCGTGACTGTGGTGGTAACAAGAAAATCAATCCTTTTAAAAAACACTTTTTATTACAGATATGTTGATTGATTTGAAAGGCAGAGTTCCAGAGAGGGAGAGAGAGGTCTTGCACTCGCTGTTTCACTCCCCAAATGGCCACAACAGCCAGAGCTGAGCTGTTCCGAAGCCTGGATCCGGAGCTTCTTCTGGGTCTGGGTCTGGGTCTCCCACACACACAGGCCCAGGGCCCTGCCCGAGGACTTGGGCAAATCCTCTACTGCTTCCCAGCCATAGCAGAAAGCTGGATCGGAAGACCGGGGCCCCTACGGGATGCAGGCACTGCAGGCCTCTCTCTCTCTCTCTCTCTCTCTCTCTCTCTCTCTCTCTCTCTATCACTATGTATCTCTCTCTACCTCTCTATCCCTATCTCTATCTCTCTGTATCTCTCTCTACCTCTATCTCATCACTAACTCTACCGCTCTGAACTCTGCCTTCAAACAAAGAAAAAAGAAAAAAATATCCCTGCCCTGCTGGAGCCCGAAGGAATCCCTCCCTCGCTCCTGATTGGACAGTAAGAGCAAGGGGGCGGGCCTGAGGCGCCTAGCGACCTGCGGGAAGCAGAGGCGAGAACTCTGGGAGAACTTGACCACTGGAAAGCGGGTCCGGGCGCCCGAGTCTCAGGCCCGTCCCCTCGTGCGTGGCCCAGGGAGGCCCGCTGCCCACCCACCGCCCGAGAGCACGCGGAGGACGGCAGCCCACGAACGTGGCCACCACGCCCTTGCGGCCCTGGATTTCGCGTTGTCTACGATGGCGCCCCCTGGCGCTCCACGGTGGCGGCGACCCCGGACTCTGGTGGCAGCTGGGGGCCAAGGCCGCGGCGAGGTCGCCAGGCCCGCCTGACTGCCCTCAGGAACCCCATAAATCGTCTTCTTGTGGCACTTCACAAGTATCTAAGTTCACCATTACAAAACGTCCACACACTACAGAAAACCAGCCTCCAGGCTGTGATGCCTCGGACCAGCCCAGAGAGCCCCCCAAACTCCCAGCACATTTGCTTTTGTAAAGAACAAGGCAGAGGAGTGGTCCCTCCAGGGCTGTCTCCAGGTCGCCGGCAGGGGCTCCTACAGACTGCTTCGTCCTTTTTCTTTTTTCTAGGACTGGAAAAAATTCGGCCCTTGAAGTCTGGGGGTTCAGATATCTGCTAGTCGTCTGGCTCGTCGTCATGGAACAAGCGGTACATGCGCACGAGCTCCCCGATGTCATGAGGCAGCGAAGCCCAGGGCGCAGAGGAGTCCAGATGGATGTTGTGCAGATCTGCGGGCATGGGGTCCTCGGCAGCCTCGGGGCCCTGCGCCTGGGAGCCCCCGGGGCCCTGCTCTTCCTCGCAGGCGCGCTGAGCTCCGAGCATGTTGGCGGCGGCGGCGGCGGCGGCGGCAGTGGCAGCAGCAGCGGTGGTGGCAGCGGAGGCGGAGGAGGAGGCTGAGGTGTGGACTCGCTGGGCTGGCGGGGCTGGCCCTTTCGCTGCAGTTTTCTTTGCTTGGCGCGCTGATTTTTAAACCAGGTCTGGGGAGGAAGGGAGGGAGCAGGTTACTCCAGAGGCAAGGACCCCAGGGAGACCCCATGGGCCTCAGAAGCTCGGGGCCCTTGTGGCGTGGGCACGCTGGGCTCAAGCCTCTTTCTCAAACGCTGTGCCGGGCCCGGGAGGGAGCCGCAGGCATCAGGTAAAGGGGAGGGGGCCGGGCAGCCTCTGCCCTGCTCCCAAGCGATCCTCCACAGCAGAACTTAGAACTTTGCGCGCTAGGCTTTGCACCACAAAGGCTCACGTTCTGGGAGCTCGGTCTCTAAGGACACAGTACTGAGAGGTGCGGAGACCCTCGGAGGGGAGGCCTGGTGGGGTCATTCGGCCATGGGGTCGCGCGCAGCCGCCGTGGGCCCTGGGGGCAGTGAACCGGCCGATGGAAGACACCTCTCTCTGCCTCGAACTCGTTCAAAGAGATAAATACATCTTAAAAAAAAAGTCGGTCTCATTGCGTCTCATCCAATACATTGAAAGAAATACAATTTGGAAACGCGCTCCCTGCACACACGTGTTGGCTCAGCCTGCGCGGGCGGCTCTCGGCTGGCTCCCCGCGCTGGGGCTGGGCGGCGCCATCCACCAGGCGCGGTCCTGGCCGCCACCGCCGGCCGGCTCAGACTTGAACTCTTGCGCCCACAACCGCCACCGCAATGCAGCCGCGAGCGCCCCGTCCGCCCGCCCGGGGGAGTCTTTCTTGTCAAGTGCCCACGCGCAGGAAGTTCGGGACAAGTCCCGGGGCAGCCTCTGCCTGCCAGCCTCGCGGGGACTGCGAAGCGCAGCGCGCGCATTGGCCATTGCCCTGAGCAGCCAGCGCAGCGGTGACCACAGCAAGTGAGTGCGCGGCGCGGAGGGCGCGGGGCTCAGGACATACCTTGATCACATACACATCCAGATGAAGCTCGGGCGCTAACTCTTGGACTCGGCTCCAATCTGGGCAGCGGCTGGTTTCTAAAACAGCTTGCAGCATCCCCAGCTGGTCGGGGGTAAAGGCCGTGCGGCTGCGGCGAGAGCACCTGGGCACTGCAGAGGGAACAGCAACACAGGCCTTTGGTTTGCTTTAAGCAAGAATCCATTGGAGTTCCTGATGCAGACATTTGGGGCGTGACCTGGTCCCCGGTTGCTCGGGAGACACCAGCGCTCTCTCTCGGGGTCTCTTCCTCTTTGCCAGGGTCTCGCAAAGGAATTTTGGAAAATGCACCCTGGAAGGCAGAGCCTGATCTCATGGTCATGCATTTTCGACGTGAGCTTGAACTTCACGAGGGGAAGATGTCCTGCTGCCACACACAAACACACACACACACACACAGAGACACACAGAAACACACACATACATACACAAAAACACACACACATCCACCCACACACACACGCATACATACCTAAATGCACATACATGCATACATACACACCCACACACTCACACCCACACCCACACCCACACCCACACCTGCACCCACACCCTGTGAAGGCATGTGCCAAGCTCGCAGTTTTCTCCCAGCTCATGGGAAAGACAGAGAGAGAGACAGAGAGAGAGAAAAACTGCATAGGGCTTTGGAGGAAGCCCTCAGCCATGGAGGGGTTGGAAAGAGATAGAGAAAGAGCCGCAGGCAGAGGAGAAGGAGGCCAGAAGCACATGTGCGTGGTTAGAGTGCAGCCACTGGGGCCGGCCCCTGGGAGGCCTTGCAATGCTGGGTTCCTATCCCAGAGTCCCAGTTGGAGTCCCGGCTGCTCCACTTCCCACCCAGCTCCCTGCAAGTGCACCTGGGAAAGCAGTAGAAGATGGCCCAAGTACTCAGGCCCCCACACCCACATGGGAGACCCAGATGGAGCTCCCGGCTCCTGGCTTTGGATTGCACCAGCCCTTGGCCATTGCAGCTACCCATGCAAATACACATGCAAAGGAAATGTTTTTTCATTTTCAGAAGGCGCCTGGCATTGTGGCAGAGTGGGTAAAACCCACCACTGGCAACACTGGCGTCCCATATGCACACTGGGGCAAGGCCCAGCTGCTCCACTGCCTATGCAGCTCCCTGCTCATGTGCCTAGGGAAGCAGCAGAGGACGGCGCAAGTGATGGGACCCCTGCACCCATGTGGGAGAGCTCATTTTTATTATAAAACTCACATTCGAGGATAGACTTTCTTTCTTTCTTTGTTCTTTTTTGAAAAAAAAAAAAAAGATCGATTCATTTCTTTGAAGTTCAGAGTTACTCCCCAACTGGCCACAATGGCTCGAGCTGTGCCAATGCAAAGGCAGGAGCCAGGAGCTTCTTCCGGGTCTGCCATGCAGGTGCAGGGGCCCAAGGACTTGGGCTGGGTTCTACTGCTTTCCCAGGCCATAGCAGAGGGCTGGATCAGAAAAGGAGCAGCCGGGACTCGAAGCGGCGCCCGGACTCGAAGCGGCGCCCGTATGGGATGCCTGCCCTTCAGGCCGGGGCTTTAAGCCGCTGCACCACAGCGCCGGCCCCATCAACTCACTCTTTCAACACACGGTTTTCAAAGAGAAAGATTGTGTCTGTGTCTCCAGACAAGAAATGCACTCTACGCTAGGGTTTTCCAAGGCAAAGGAAAATGGGAGAAAATACAGAGAGACTAAGAAATGCATGGAAATAGGAGTCAAAAACTGAGCTCATTCTGGGGCAAAAAGAATGTTTTGGAACGCCATGCATAACTTTTTCTTCCTACCTATTTTCCCAGGAACTTTCTGAAGACCTCTCATCTGCATAGGTGGATTCCAAACAGTTTTTGCCCAAGTCAATGTTTTAAAATCCATTTCCATGAACTTTTCTAGTACCCTTGTGTCACATGGACATTTAAAATATCTGAACAGTGCAACTCGGAAGCAAGTGGAAAACACAAGCCAAAGACTGCAAGGTTTTCTGTGCCAGCAACACCAGAGTTTCCGGGAGACCCCACTGGCTGCCATGCGAACTGTATGACAGTCACGGGCATCCCAAAGGATGGGAGAGACGACGGACACTCGCTCACTGCTGGCGGGAGCCCTGCAGCAAACTGTGCTCCTGTTTGCTCCATTGCCAGAAGCCAGCGATCCCGCAAACGGCCAAGCCGGTGCCGGCATGGCTTGGCCTACCACCAAGCAAGCCCTGCACAGCCAACCTCTCGCCCACCCGCCTCGGCCACTTGCTCACTCGACATCAGGACGCGGACCGGCAGTATTTCCGAAGCTGCTGCTTCTCCAGCGTCTGCGCTTGTCTGCCCCTTGCCGCCCGCCCGCCTGGCTAAAGGATGGCTCCTTTAGAGAAGGAAGCCAACTTGGCATGGTATGAAGTCTTTGATGGACCCTCCCTAAGTCACACCCTAGACCTGATTGACAGATGTGCCGCTTGAAGAGGTGAACCCCAGCCCCTGGCTCCCGGCTCCCCATTGGCACAGCTCTGACCCTTGTGGCCATTTGGGGCGTGAAGCAACGGAAGGCAGACCTTTCTCCCTGTCTCTTCTTCTCACTGTCTGCAGCTCTACCTCTCCAAGAATTCAATAACAACATCCTCAAACAACGATTTATGTTATTTGATTTTACTTTATTTTATTGGAAAGACCAGTGCCCATATGGGCTGTTGGCGCTGCAGGCTGGAGGTTGAACCCGCTGTGCTACAGCGCCGGCCCCAATCAATCCAATCTTTAAAAATGAAAAGACAATCATCATTCTGCAAAAACATCCTAAGAAAGCGAGGAGGTGGTATGTTAATTAGCGTGACTGTGGTGGTCACAAGAAAATCAATCTTTTCAAAAAACACTTTTTGGTACAGATGTGTTGATGGATTGGAAAGGCAGAGTTCCAGCCGCGGCCCGGCTTGCGCGTTGTCTACGATGGCGCCCCCTGGCGCTCCACGGTGGCGGCGACCCCGGACTCTCTGGTGGCAGCTGGGGGCCAAGGCCGCGGCCAGGTCACCAGGCCCACCTGACTGCCCTCAGGAACCCCATAAATCCTCTTCTTTAAGCACTTCAAAAACATCTAAGTTCACCACTACAAAACGTCCACACACTACAGAAAACCAGCCTCCAGGCTGTGATGCCTCCGACCAGCCCAGAGATCTCCCCAAAATCCCAACACGTTTAGTTTTGCAAAGAACGAGGCAGAGGAGTGGTCCCTTCAGGGCTGTCTCCAGGTCGCCGGCAGGGGCTCCTACATGCTTCATTCTTTTTTTCTTCTTTCTTTTTTCTAGGACTGGGAAAATTTGGCCCTTGAAGTCTGGGGGTTCAGATATCTGCTAGTCGTCGGGCTCGTCGTCATCGAACAAGCCGTACATGCGCACCAGCTCCCCGATGTCATGGGGCAACGAAGCCCAGGGCGCTGAGGAGTCCAGATGGATATTTTGCAGATCGGCGGGCAGCGGGTCTTCGGCAGCCTCGGGGCCATGCGCCTGGGAGCTCTCAGGGCCGTGATCTTCCTGCGAAGGTGTGCTGAGCTCTGAACCTGGTGGTGGTGGGGACTCGCCGGGCTGGCGGGGCTGGCCCTTTGGCTGCAGTTTTCTTTGCTGGGCGCGCTGATTTTTAAACCAGGTCTGGGGAGGAAGGGAGGGAACAGGTTACTCCAGGGGCAAGGACCCCAGGGAGACCCCATGGGCCTCAGAAGCTCGGGGCCCTTGTGGCGTGGGCACGCTGGGCTCAAGCCTCTTTCTCAAACGCTGTGCCGGGCCCGGGAGGGAGCCGCAGGCATCAGGTAAAGGGGAGGGGGCCGGGCAGCCTCTGCCCTGCTCCCAAGCGATCCTCTGCTGCAGACCTAGAACTTTGCGCGCTAGGCTTTGCACCACAAAGGCTCACGTTCTGGGAGCTCGGTCTCTAAGGACACAGTACTGAGAGGTGCGGAGACCCTCGGAGGGGAGGCCTGGTGGGGTCATTCGGCCATGGGGTCTAAGCCGCCTCAAACTCTTTCAAATAAATAATAAATAAATCTTAAAAAAGAAATTCTGTCTCATTGCCTCTCACACAATACATTTAAAGAAATACACTTTGGAAACGCGCTCCCCGCACACACGTGTTCGCTCCGCCTGGCCTGCGCGGGCGGCCCTTGGCTGGCTCCCGCGGGCTGGGCGGAGCCATCCACCAGGCATAGTCCTGGCCACCTGCTCACACTTGAACTCTTGTGCCCCAAGGCAGCCGCGAGCGCCAGGGGCAGTCTATCTTGTCAAGGGCCCACCCGCAGGGACTTCGGGACCAGCCCCGCGCCAGCCTCTGCCTGCCAGCTTTGCAGGGACTGCGAAGCGCGCGCATTGGCGACTGCCCTGAGCGGCCAGCACAGCGGTGACCGCAAGCGAGTGAGTGCGTGGCACGGAGGGCATAGGGCTCGGGACATACCTTGATCACACACTCATCCAAACATAGCTTTGCCGCTAACTCTTGTATCTTCTCCCAGTCAGGACAGGGGGTCGTTTCGAAAACAGCTTTCAACATCCCCAACTGCTCGGGGGTAAAGGCCGTGCGGCTGCGGCGAGCACACCTGGGCGCTGCAGAGGGAACAGGAACAAAGGGCTTTGGTTTGCTTTCAGAAACAATCCATTGGCCATCCTGATGCCGGCTTTGGCTCCAGCAGCCACTGCATGCATTTCGGGAGCGAGCCGGTAGACAGCAGCCCTCTCGGGGTCTCTCCTCTTTGCCTGGGTCTCCCAAAGGAATTTTGGAAAATGCACCGTGGAAGGCAGAGCCTGATCTCATGGTCATGCATTTTCGCCGTGAGCTTGAGCTTCACGAGGGGAAGATGTCCTACTGCCACACACACACACACACACACACATATACACACATAAATACAAACCCACACACACAGTAAGACACAGACACAGAAAGTCACACACACATACATACTCATACATACACACCCACACACCCACGACATACATACATACATACCTACACACACATACATACATAAGAACCCACACACTAACACAAAGACAGACACATACAGACACACACAGAAAGATACACACATGTACATACACACATATGCAAACATATATACAAACCCACACACAAACACAAACAAGACACACACAGACAAACACACACATACATACATTCATACACACCCACACCCACAGCCTGTGAAGGCAAGTGCCAAGCTCGCAGTTTTCTCCCAGCTCATGAGAAAGACAGAGAGAGAGACAGAGAGAGAGAAAACCTGCATAGGGCGTTGGAGGAAGCCCTCAGCCATGGAGGGGATGGAAAGAGATGGAGAAAGAGCCGCAGGCAGAGGAGAAGGAGGCCAGAAGCACATGTGCGTGGTTAGAATGCAGCCACTGGGGCCGGCCCCTGGGAGGCCTTGCAATGCTGGGTTCCTATCCCAGAGTCCCAGTTGGAGTCCCGGCTGCTCCACTTCCCACCCAGCTCCCTGCAAGTGCACCTGGGAAAGCAGTAGAAGATGGCCCAAGTACTCAGGCCCCCACACCCACATGGAAGACCCAGATGGAGCTCCCGGCTCCTGGATTTGGATTGCACCAGCCCTTGGCCATTGCAGCTACCCAAGCAAATACACATACAAAGTAAAAGTTTTTTTCATTTTCAGAAGGCGCCTGGCATTGTGGCAGAGTGGGTAAAACCCACCACTGGCAACACTGCTGTCCCATATGGACACTGGGGCAAGGCCCAGCTGCTCCACTGCCTATGCAGCTCCCTGCTCATGTGCCTAGGGAAGCAGCAGAGGACGGCGCAAATGATGGGACCCCTGCACCCATGTGGGAGAGCTTATTTTTATTATAAAACTTGCATTCAAGGATATACTTTCTTTTTTTTTTTTTAAAGAAAAAAAAGGTCTATTCATTTATTTGATGGTCAGAGTTACACAGAGAAAGAAGGAGAGACAGAGCGAGAGAGAGACAGAGAGAGACAGAGAGAGTGTTCCATCCACTGGTTCACTCCCCAACTGGCCACAATGACATGAGCTGTGCCAATCCAAAGGCAGGAGCCAGGAGCTTCTTCCCGGTCTCCCATGTGGGTGCAGGGGCCCATCTTTTCCTGCTTTCCCAGGCCATGCCAGAGAGCGGGATCAGAAGAGGAGCAGCCTGGACTTGAACCAGAGCCCATATGGGATGCCTGCACTTCCAGCCAGGGCTTTAACCCACTGCACCACAGCGCCGGCCCCATCAACGAACACTTTAAACAAAACTTTTTAAAAGAGAAAGATTGTATCTGTGTCTCCAGACAAGAAATGCACTCTACACTAGGTTGTTCCAATGCAAAGGAAAACATGAGAAAATACAGAGAGACTAAGAAATGCATGGAAAAAATGAGTCAAAAAATGGGTTCATTCTGGTGCAAAAAACAATTTTTTGAAAGCCATGCATAACTTTTTCTTTTCTTTTTATATTTAGACGGGCAGAGTTGGACAGTGAGAGAGAAACAGAGAGAAAGGTCTTCCTTCCGTTGGTTCACCCCCGCTCCCCTAATGACCAATACAGCCGGCCTTCGCGCTGTGCCGATCTGAAGCCAGGAGCCAGGTGCTTCCTCCTGGTCTCCCATGCGGGTGCAGGGCCCAAGCACCTGGGCCATCTTCCACTGCCTTCCCGGGCCACAGCAGAGAGCTGGACTGGAAGAGGAGCAACCAGGACTAGGACCCAGCACCTATATGGGATGCCAGCGCCACAGGCAGAAGATTAACTGAGTGAGCCACGGCCACTGTCCCCATAACTTTTGCTTCACCCCTAGTTTCCCACACACTTTGTGAAGACCTCTTATCTGCTTAGGTTTCCAAACAGTTGTTCCCCAATCAAATGGTTTAAAATCAATTTCCACCCTGTGTCACATAAACATTTAAAAGATCTGAACAGTGAAACTGCTAAGCAAATTGAAAACACAAGTTTCAAGACTGGAAGGTTTTCTGTGCAACCAACATCAGAGTTTCTGGGAGACAACAAAGATACTCTACAAAACAACCAAAAACGAAACGCACAGTTCTTTAAAATGAGAAAGGTCAGAAACAGGCAATGAGCATTCAAGAGGAAGCAGAATGGTGTCTAAAACAGTGATGCAGCCCTGTCCCCTCGATGGCTTGGGAAGTGCGTCACAGACCAGAGATTATGGGAGAGAGACCCAACTGGCTGCCGTGTTAACTGTATGACAGTCACGGGCATCCCAAAGGATGGGAGAGACGACGGACACTCACTCACTGCTGGCGGGAGCCCAGTAGCAAACTGTGCTCCTGTTTGCTCCATTGCTATAAGCCAGCGATCCCGCCAACGGCCAACCTGGTGCCGGCATGGCTTGGCCTACCACCAAGCAAGCCCTGCACAGCCAACCTCTCGCCCACCCGCCTCGGCCACTTGCTCACTCGACATCACGACGCGGACCGGCAGTATTTCCGAAGCTGCTTCCTCTCCAGCGTCTGTGTTTGTCTGCCCCCTGCCACCCGGACGGCTCCTTTCTAGAACAGAGCCAACTCCTGACGGTAGTAAGTCACACCCTAGACCAGATTGACAGATGTAGCACTTGAAGAGCTTATCAGATACATGGGATTAACAGATGCCAATTTACCTCGGAATCAGCCCTTAAGATGTTCGGATCCGGCTGAAGAGCCCATGAGAGTATTTTAGGCATGGAAAGCCAAGACACTCTGGGGAAAAAAAAAAAAAAAACTAAATGAAAGATCTCTGCGAGTGAGAGAGATCCCAGTGGAAAGAACATGCCATCAAAGGAGGAGGTACCCTTCTCTGAAGGGAATTTCCACTTTGACTATGACCTTGTCTAAATAAGATGGGAGTTGGCAAACTCAAAAGGCTTCCCTAACCTAGGCAACTCAATAGCCTAGGGTGATTACTGACCCCAGAAACAAGAGTGTCAATTTCTTAGTCACTGTGCACTTCCTCCTCATGTAGGATCTCTGCCCTTCACGTGTTGTAAAATGTGAATTCTTCCTATAACTAGTACTCAAACAGTACTTGACGCTTTGTGTTTCTGTGTGGGTGCAAACAGTTGAAATCTTTACTTACTATAGACTATATTGATCTTCTGTATATAAAGATAATTGAAAATGAATCTTGATGTGAATGGAATGGGAGAGGGAGCGGGAGATGGGAGGATTGGGTTGCGGGAAGGAGGCAAGTTATGGGGGGAAAAAGCCACGGTAATCTATAAGCTGTACTTTGGAAATTTAGATTTGTTAAATAAAAGTTAAAAAAAGAAAGAAAGAAAGATCAGTGCCCATATGGGCTGTTGGCGATGCAGGCTGGGGCTTTAACCCGCTGTGCGAAAGAGCCGTCCCCAGTAAATGAAATCTTTAAAAACGAAAATACAATCAACTTTCTAAAAAAAAAAATCCGAAGAAAGCGAGGAGGTGGTATGTTAATTAGCGTGACTGTGGTGGTAACAAGAAAATCAATCCTTTTAAAAAACACTTTTTATTACAGATATGTTGATTGATTTGAAAGGCAGAGTTCCAGAGAGGGAGAGAGAGGTCTTGCACTCGCTGTTTCACTCCCCAAATGGCCACAACAGCCAGAGCTGAGCTGTTCCGAAGCCTGGATCCGGAGCTTCTTCTGGGTCTGGGTCTGGGTCTGGGTCTCCCACACACACAGGCCCAGGGCCCTGCCCGAGGACTTGGGCAAATCCTCTACTGCTTCCCAGCCATAGCAGAAAGCTGGATCGGAAGACCGGGGCCCCTACGGGATGCAGGCACTGCAGGCCTCTCTCTCTCTCTCTCTCTCTCTCTCTCTCTCTCACTATGTATCTCTCTCTACCTCTCTATCCCTATCTCTATCTCTCTGTATCTCTCTCTACCTCTATCTCATCACTAACTCTACCGCTCTGAACTCTGCCTTCAAACAAAGAAAAAAGAAAAAAATATCCCTGCCCTGCTGGAGCCCGAAGGAATCCCTCCCTCGCTCCTGATTGGACAGTAAGAGCAAGGGGGCGGGCCTGAGGCGCCTAGCGACCTGCGGGAAGCAGAGGCGAGAACTCTGGGAGAACTTGACCACTGGAAAGCGGGTCCGGGCGCCCGAGTCTCAGGCCCGTCCCCTCGTGCGTGGCCCGGGGAGGCCCGCTGCCCACCCACCGCCCGAGAGCACGCGGAGGACGGCAGCCCACGAACGTGGCCACCACGCCCTTGCGGCCCTGGATTTCGCGTTGTCTACGATGGCGCCCCCTGGCGCTCCACGGTGGCGGCGACCCCGGACTCTGGTGGCGGCTGGGGGCCAAGGCCGCGGCGAGGTCGCCAGGCCCGCCTGACTGCCCTCAGGAACCCCATAAATCGTCTTCTTGTGGCACTTCACAAGTATCTAAGTTCACCATTACAAAACGTCCACACACTACAGAAAACCAGCCTCCAGGCTGTGATGCCTCGGACCAGCCCAGAGAGCCCCCCAAACTCCCAGCACATTTGCTTTTGTAAAGAACAAGGCAGAGGAGTGGTCCCTCCAGGGCTGTCTCCAGGTCGCCGGCAGGGGCTCCTACAGACTGCTTCGTCCTTTTTCTTTTTTCTAGGACTGGAAAAAATTCGGCCCTTGAAGTCTGGGGGTTCAGATCTCTGCTAGTCGTCTGGCTCGTCGTCATGGAACAAGCGGTACATGCGCACGAGCTCCCCGATGTCATGAGGCAGCGAAGCCCAGGGCGCAGAGGAGTCCAGATGGATGTTGTGCAGATCGGCGGGCAGCGGGTCCTCGGCAGCCTCGGGGCCCTGCGCCTGGGAGCCCCCGGGGCCCTGCTCTTCCTCCGCAGGCGCGCTGAGCTCCGAGCATGTTGGCGGCGGCGGCGGCGGCGGCGGCGGCGGCGGCGGCGGCGGCGGCAGTGGCAGCAGCAGCGGTGGTGGCAGCGGAGGCGGAGGAGGAGGCTGAGGTGTGGACTCGCTGGGCTGGCGGGGCTGGCCCTTTCGCTGCAGTCTTCTTTGCTGGGCGCGCTGATTTTTAAACCAGGTCTGGGGAGGAAGGGAGGGAGCAGGTTACTCCAGAGGCAAGGACCCCAGGGAGACCCCATGGGCCTCAGAAGCTCAGGGCCCTTGTGGCGTGGGCACGCTGGGCTCAAGCCTCTTTCTCAAACGCTGTGCCGGGCCCGGGAGGGAGCCGGGCAGCCTCTGCCCTGCTCCCAAGCGATCCTCCGCAGCAGAACCTAGAACTTGCCATGCTAGGCTTTGCACCACAAAGGCTCACGTTCTGGGAGCTCGGTCTCTAAGGACACAGTACTGAGAGGTGCGGAGACCCTCGGAGGGGAGGCCTGGTGGGGTCATTCGGCCATGGGGTCGCGCGCAGCCGCCGTGGGCCCTGGGGGCAGTGAACCGGCCGATGGAAGACACCTCTCTCTGCCTCGAACTCGTTCAAAGAGATAAATACATCTTAAAAAAAAAGTCGGTCTCATTGCGTCTCATCCAATACATTGAAAGAAATACAATTTGGAAACGCGCTCCCTGCACACACGTGTTGGCTCAGCCTGCGCGGGCGGCTCTCGGCTGGCTCCCCGCGCTGGGGCTGGGCGGCGCCATCCACCAGGCGCGGTCCTGGCCGCCACCGCCGGCCGGCTCAGACTTGAACTCTTGCGCCCACAACCGCCACTGCAATGCAGCCGCGAGCGCCCCGTCCGCCCGCCCGGGGGAGTCTTTCTTGTCAAGTGCCCACGCGCAGGAAGTTCGGGACAAGTCCCGGGGCAGCCTCTGCCTGCCAGCCTCGCGGGGACTGCGAAGCGCAGCGCGCGCATTGGCCATTGCCCTGAGCAGCCAGCGCAGCGGTGACCACAGCAAGTGAGTGCGCAGCGCGGCGCGGAGGGCGCGGGGCTCAGGACATACCTTGATCACATACACATCCAGATGAAGCTCGGGCGCTAACTCTTGGACTCGGCTCCAATCTGGGCAGCCGCTGGTTTCTAAAACAGCTTGCAGCATCCCCAGCTGGTCGGGGGTAAAGGCCGTGCGGCTGCGGCCAGAGCACCTGGGCACTGCAGAGGGAACAGCAACACAGGCCTTTGGTTTGCTTTAAGCAAGAATCCATTGGAGTTCCTGATGCAGACATTTGGGGCGTGACCTGGTCCCCGGTTGCTCGGGAGACACCAGCGCTCTCTCTCTCTCTCGGGGTCTCTTCCTCTTTGCCAGGGTCTCGCAAAGGAATTTTGGAACATGCACCCTGGAAGGCAGAGCCTGATCTCATGGTCATGCATTTTCGACGTGAGCTTGAACTTCACGAGGGGAAGATGTTCTGCTGTCACACACGCCCACAATCACACAGACACACACACAGATACACAGAAACATACACATAAATACATACATACACAAGAACACACAAACATCCACACACACGCATACATACCTAATGCACATACATGCATACATACACACCCACACACTCACACCCACACCCACACCCACACCCACACCCACACCTGCACCCACACCCTGTGAAGGCAAGTGCCAAGCTCGCAGTTTTCTCCCAGCTCATGAGAAAGACAGAGAGAGAGACAGAGAGAGAGAAAAACTGCATAGGGCTTTGGAGGAAGCCCTCAGCCATGGAGGGGTTGGAAAGAGATGGAGAAAGAGCCGCAGGCAGAGGAGAAGGAGGCCAGAAGCACATGTGCGTGGTTAGAATGCAGCCACTGGGGCCGGCCCCTGGGAGGCCTTGCAATGCTGGGTTCCTATCCCAGAGTCCCAGTTGGAGTCCCGGCTGCTCCACTTCCCACCCAGCTCCCTACAAATGCACCTGGGAAAGCAGTAGAAGATGGCCCAAGTACTCAGGCCCCCACACCCACATGGGAGACCCAGATGGAGCTCCCGGCTCCTGGCTTTGGATTGCACCAGCCCTTGGCCATTGCAGCTACCCATGCAAATACACATGCAAAGGAAATGGTTTTTCATTTTCAGAAGGCGCCTGGCATTGTGGCAGAGTGGGTAAAACCCACCACTGGCAACACTGGCGTCCCATATGGACACTGGGGCAAGGCCCAGCTGCTCCACTGCCTATGCAGCTCCCCGCTCATGTGTCTAGGGAAGCAGCAGAGGACGGCGCAAATGATGGGACCCCTGCACCCATGTGGGAGAGCTTATTTTTTTTATAAAATTGCATTCAAGGATATACTTTCTTCTTTTTTTAAAAAAAAAAAAGGTCTATTCATTTATTTGATGGTCAGAGTTACACAGAGAAAGAAGGAGAGACAGAGAGAGAGAGAGACAGAGAGAGAGACAGAGAGAGAGTGTTCCATCCACTGGTTCACTCCCCAACTGGCCACAATGACATGAGCTGTGCCAATCCAAAGGCAGGAGCCAGGAGCTTCTTCCCGGTCTCCCATGTGGGTGCAGGGGCCCATCTTTTCCTGCTTTCCCAGGCCATGCCAGAGAGCGGGATCAGAAGAGGAGCAGCCTGGACTTGAACCAGAGCCCATATGGGATGCCTGCACTTCCAGCCAGGGCTTTAACCCACTGCACCACAGCGCCGGCCCCATCAACGAACACTTTAAACAAAACTTTTTAAAAGAGAAAGATTGTATCTGTGTCTCCAGACAAGAAATGCACTCTACACTAGGTTGTTCCAATGCAAAGGAAAACATGAGAAAATACAGAGAGACTAAGAAATGCATGGAAAAAATGAGTCAAAAAATGGGTTCATTCTGGTGCAAAAAACAATTTTTTGAAAGCCATGCATAACTTTTTCTTTTCTTTTTATATTTAGACGGGCAGAGTTGGACAGTGAGAGAGAAACAGAGAGAAAGGTCTTCCTTCCGTTGGTTCACCCCCGCTCCCCTAATGACCAATACAGCCGGCCTTCGCGCTGTGCCGATCTGAAGCCAGGAGCCAGGTGCTTCCTCCTGGTCTCCCATGCGGGTGCAGGGCCCAAGCACCTGGGCCATCTTCCACTGCCTTCCTGGGCCACAGCAGAGAGCTGGACTGGAAGAGGAGCAACCAGGACTAGGACCCAGCACCTATATGGGATGCCAGCGCCACAGGCAGAAGATTAACTGAGTGAGCCACGGCCACTGTCCCCATCACTTTTGCTTCACCCCTAGTTTCCCACACACTTTCTGAAGACCTCTTATCTGCTTAGGTTTCCAAACAGTTGTTCCCCAATCAAATGGTTTAAAATCAATTTCCACCCTGTGTCACATAAACATTTAAAAGATCTGAACAGTGAAACTGCTAAGCAAATTGAAAACACAAGTTTCAAGACTGGAAGGTTTTCTGTGCAACCAACATCAGAGTTTCTGGGAGACAACAAAGATACTCTACAAAACAACCAAAAACGAAACGCACAGTTCTTTAAAATGAGAAAGGTCAGAAACAGGCAATGAGCATTCAAGAGGAAGCAGAATGGTGTCTAAAACAGTGATGCAGCCCTGTCCCCTCGATGGCTTGGGAAGTGCGTCACAGACCAGAGATTATGGGAGACCCAACTGGCTGCCGTGTTAACTGTATGACAGTCACGGGCATCCAAAAGGATGGGAGAGACGACGGACACTCATTCACTGCTGGCGGGAGCCCAGTAGCAAACTGTGCTCCTGTTTGCTCCATTGCTATAAGCCAGCGATCCCGCCAACGGCCAACCTGGTGCCGGCATGGCTTGGCCTACCACCAAGCAAGCCCTGCACAGCCAACCTCTCGCCCACCCGCCTCGGCCACTTGCTCACTCGACATCACGACGCGGACCGGCAGTATTTCCGAAGCTGCTTCCTCTCCAGCATCTGTGTTTGTCTGCCCCCTGCCACCCGGACGGCTCCTTTCTAGAACAGAGCCAACTCCTGACGGTAGTAAGTCACACCCTAGACCAGATTGACAGATGTAGCACTTGAAGAGCTTATCAGATACATGGGATTAACAGATGCCAATTTACCTCGGAATCAGCCCTTAAGATGTTCGGATCCGGCTGAAGAGCCCATGAGAGTATTTTAGGCATGGAAAGCCAAGACACTCTGGAAAAAAAAAAAAAAACAAACCTAAATGAAAGATCTCTGCGAGTGAGAGAGATCCCAGTGGAAAGAACATGCCATCAAAGGAGGAGGTACCCTTCTCTGAAGGGAAGAGAGAATTTCCACTTTGACTATGACCTTGTCTAAATAAGATGGGAGTTGGCAAACTTAAAAGGCTTCCCTAACCTAGGCAACTCAATAGCCTAGGGTGATTACTGACCCCAGAAACAAGAGTGTCAATTTCTTAGTCAACAACAGGAGTCACTGTGCACTTCCTCCTCATGTAGGATCTCTGCCCTTCACGTGTTGTAAAATGTGAATTCTTCCTATAACTAGTACTCAAACAGTACTTGACGCTTTGTGTTTCTGTGTGGGTGCAAACAGTTGAAATCTTTACTTACTATAGACTATATTGATCTTCTGTACATAAAGATAATTGAAAATGAATCTTGATGTGAATGGAATGGGAGAGGGAGCGGGAGATGGGAGGATTGGATTGCGGGAAGGAGGCAAGTTATGGGGGGAAAAGCCACGGTAATCTACAAGCTGTACTTTGGAAATTTAGATTTGTTAAATAAAAGTTAAAAAAAGAAAGAAAGAAAGATCAGTGCCCATATGGGCTGTTGGCGATGCAGGCTGGGGCTTTAACCCGCTGTGCGAAAGAGCCGTCCCCAATAAATAAAATCTTTAAAAACGAAAATACAATCAACTTTCTAAAAAAAAAATCCGAAGAAAGCGAGGAGGTGGTATGTTAATTAGCGTGACTGTGGTGGTAACAAGAAAATCAATCCTTTTAAAAAACACTTTTTATTACAGATGTGTTGATTGATTTGAAAGGCAGAGTTCCAGAGAGGGAGAGAGAGGTCTTGCACTCGCTGTTTCACTCCCCAAATGGCCACAACAGCCAGAGCTGAGCTGTTCCGAAGCCTGGATCCGGAGCTTCTTCTGGGTCTGGGTCTGGGTCTGGGTCTCCCACACACACAGGCCCAGGGGCCCAAGGACTTGGGCAAATCCTCTACTGCTTCCCAGCCATAGCAGAAAGCTGGATCGGAAGACCGGGGCCCCTACGGGATGCAGGCACTGCAGGCCTCTCTCTCTCTCTCTCTCTCTCTCTCTCTCTCTCTATCACTATGTATCTCTCTCTACCTCTCTATCCCTATCTCTATCTCTCTGTATCTCTCTCTACCTCTATCTCATCACTAACTCTACCGCTCTGAACTCTGCCTTCAAACAAAGAAAAAAGAAAAAAATATCCCTGCCCTGCTGGAGCCCGAAGGAATCCCTCCCTCGCTCCTGATTGGACAGTAAGAGCAAGGGGGCGGGCCTGAGGCGCCTAGCGACCTGCGGGAAGCAGAGGCGAGAACTCTGGGAGAACTTGACCACTGGAAAGCGGGTCCGGGCGCCCGAGTCTCAGGCCCGTCCCCTCGTGCGTGGCCCGGGGAGGGCCGCTGCCCACCCACCGCCCGAGAGCACGCGGAGGACGGCAGCCCACGAACGTGGCCACCACGCCCTTGCGGCCCTGGATTTCGCGTTGTCTACGATGGCGCCCCCTGGCGCTCCACGGTGGCGGCGACCCCGGACTCTGGTGGCGGCTGGGGGCCAAGGCCGCGGCGAGGTCGCCAGGCCCGCCTGACTGCCCTCAGGAACCCCATAAATCGTCTTCTTGTGGCACTTCACAAGTATCTAAGTTCACCATTACAAAACGTCCACACACTACAGAAAACCAGCCTCCAGGCTGTGATGCCTCGGACCAGCCCAGAGAGCCCCCCAAACTCCCAGCACATTTGCTTTTGTAAAGAACAAGGCAGAGGAGTGGTCCCTCCAGGGCTGTCTCCAGGTCGCCGGCAGGGGCTCCTACAGACTGCTTCGTCCTTTTTCTTTTTTCTAGGACTGGAAAAAATTCGGCCCTTGAAGTCTGGGGGTTCAGATATCTGCTAGTCGTCTGGCTCGTCGTCATGGAACAAGCGGTACATGCGCACGAGCTCCCCGATGTCATGAGGCAGCGAAGCCCAGGGCGCAGAGGAGTCCAGATGGATGTTGTGCAGATCGGCGGGCAGCGGGTCCTCGGCAGCCTCGGGGCCCTGCGCCTGGGAGCCCCCGGGGCCCTGCTCTTCCTCCGCAGGCGCGCTGAGCTCCGAGCATGTTGGCGGCGGCGGCGGCGGCGGCGGCGGCGGCGGCGGCAGTGGCAGCAGCAGCGGTGGTGGCAGCGGAGGCGGAGGAGGAGGCTGAGGTGTGGACTCGCTGGGCTGGCGGGGCTGGCCCTTTGGCTGCAGTTTTCTTTGCTGGGCGCGCTGATTTTTAAACCAGGTCTGGGGAGGAAGGAAGGGAGCAGGTTACTCCAGAGGCAAGGACCCCAGGGAGACCCCATGGGCCTCAGAAGCTCGGGGCCCTTGTGGCATGGGCACGCTGGGCTCAAGCCTCTTTCTCAAACGCTGTGCCGGGCCCGGGAGGGAGCCGCAGGCATCAGGTAAAGGGGAGGGGGCCGGGCCGGGCAGCCTCTGCCCTGCTCCCAAGCGATCCTCCACAGCAGAACCTAGAACTTTGTGCACTAGGCTTTGCACCACAAAGGCTCACGTTCTGGGAGCTCGGTCTCTAAGGACACAGTACTGAGAGGTGCGGAGACCCTAGGAGGGGAGGCCTGGTGGGGTCATTCGGCCATGGGGTCGCGCGCAGCCGCCGTGGGCCCTGGGGGCAGTGAACCGGCCGATGGAAGACACCTCTCTCTGCCTCGAACTCGTTCAAAGAGAGAAATAGATCTTAAAAAAAAAGTCGGTCTCATTGCGTCTCATCCAATACATTCAAAGAAATACAATTTGGAAACGCGCTCCCTGCACACACGTGTTGGCTCAGCCTGCGCGGGCGGCTCTCGGCTGGCTCCCCGCGCTGGGGCTGGGCGGCGCCATCCACCAGGCGCGGTCCTGGCCGCCACCGCCGGCCGGCTCAGACTTGAACTCTTGCGCCCACAACCGCCACCGCAATGCAGCCGCGAGCGCCCCGTCCGCCCGCCCGGGGGAGTCTTTCTTGTCAAGTGCCCACGCGCAGGAAGTTCGGGACAAGTCCCGGGGCAGCCTCTGCCTGCCAGCCTCGCGGGGACTGCGAAGCGCAGCGCGCGCATTGGCCATTGCCCTGAGCAGCCAGCGCAGCGGTGACCACAGCAAGTGAGTGCGCGGCGCGGAGGGCGCGGGGCTCAGGACATACCTTGATCACATAGGCATCCAGATGAAGCTCGGACGCTAACTCTTGGACTCGGCTCCAATCTGGGCAGCCGCTGGTTTCTAAAACAGCTTGCAGCATCCCCAGCTGGTCGGGGGTAAAGGCCGTGCGGCTGCGGCCAGAGCACCTGGGCACTGCAGAGGGAACAGCAACACAGGCCTTTGGTTTGCTTTAAGCAAGAATCCATTGGAGTTCCTGATGCAGACATTTGGGGCGTGACCTGGTCCCCGGTTGCTCGGGAGACACCAGTGCTCTCTCTCGGGGTCTCTTCCTCTTTGCCAGGGTCTCGCAAAGGAATTTTGGAACATGCACCCTGGAAGGCAGAGCCTGATCTCATGGTCATGCATTTTCGACGTGAGCTTGAACTTCACGAGGGGAAGATGTCCTGCTGCCACACACGTCCACACACACACACAGACACACAGAAACACACACATACATACACAAGAACACACACACATCCACCCACACACACACGCATACATACCTAAATGCACATACATGCATACATACACACCCACACACTCACACCCACACCCACACCCACACCCACACCTGCACCCACACCCTGTGAAGGCAAGTGCCAAGCTCGCAGTTTTCTCCCAGCTCATGAGAAAGACAGAGAGAGAGACAGAGAGAGAGAAAAACTGCATAGGGCTTTGGAGGAAGCCCTCAGCCATGGAGGGGTTGGAAAGAGATGGAGAAAGAGCCGCAGGCAGAGGAGAAGGAGGCCAGAAGCACATGTGCGTGGTTAGAATGCAGCCACTGGGGCCGGCCCCTGGGAGGCCTTGCAATGCTGGGTTCCTATCCCAGAGTCCCAGTTGGAGTCCCGGCTGCTCCACTTCCCACCCAGCTCCCTGCAAATGCACCTGGGAAAGCAGTAGAAGATGGCCCAAGTACTCAGGCCCCCACACCCACATGGGAGACCCAGATGGAGCTCCCGGCTCCTGGCTTTGGATTGCACCAGCCCTTGGCCATTGCAGCTACCCATGCAAATACACATGCAAAGGAAATGGTTTTTCATTTTCAGAAGGCGCCTGGCATTGTGGCAGAGTGGGTAAAACCCACCACTGGCAACACTGGCGTCCCATATGCACACTGGGGCAAGGCCCAGCTGCTCCACTGCCTATGCAGCTCCCCGCTCATGTGCCTAGGGAAGCAGCAGAGGACGGCGCAAGTGATGGGACCCCTGCACCCATGTGGGAGAGCTTATTTTTATTATAAAACTCACATTCGAGGATAGACTTTCTTTCTTTCTTTGTTCTTTTTTGAAAAAAAAAAAAAAAAAGATCGATTCATTTCTTTGAAGGTCAGAGTTACTCCCCAACTGGCCACAATGGCTCGAGCTGTGCCAATGCAAAGGCAGGAGCCAGGAGCTTCTTCCGGGTCTGCCATGCAGGTGCAGGGGCCCAAGGACTTGGGCTGTGTTCTACTGCTTTCCCAGGCCATAGCAGAGGGCTGGATCAGAAAAGGAGCAGCCGGGACTCGAAGCGGCGCCCGGACTCGAAGCGGCGCCCGTATGGGATGCCTGCCCTTCAGGCCGGGGCTTTAAGCCGCTGCACCACAGCGCCGGCCCCATCAACTCACTCTTTCAACACACGGTTTTCAAAGAGAAAGATTGTGTCTGTGTCTCCAGACAAGAAATACGCTCTACGCTAGGGTTTTCCAAGGCAAAGGAAAATGGGAGAAAATACAGAGAGACTAAGAAATGCATGGAAATAGGAGTCAAAAACTGAGCTCATTCTGGTGCAAAAAGAATGTTTTGGAACGCCATGCATAACTTTTTCTTCCTACCTATTTTCCCAGGAACTTTCTGAAGACCCCTTATCTGCATAGGTGGATTCCAAACAGTTTTTGCCCAAGTCAATGTTTTAAAATCCATTTCCATGAACTTTTCTAGTAGCCTTGCGTCACATGGACATTTAAAATATCTGAACAGTGCAACTCGGAAGCAAGTGGAAAACACAAGCCAAAGACTGGAAGGTTTTCTGTGCCAGCAACACCAGAGTTTCCGGGAGACCCCACTGGCTGCCGTGTTAACAGTATGACAGTCACAGGCATCCCAAAGGATGGGAGAGACGACGGACACTCGCTCACTGCTGGCGGGAGCCCTGCAGCAAACTGTGCTCCTGTTTGCTCCATTGCCAGAAGCCAGCGATCCCGCAAACGGCCAAGCCGGTGCTGGCATGGCTTGGCCTACCACCAAGCAAGCCCTGCACAGCCAACCTCTCGCCCACCCGCCTCGGCCACTTGCTCACTCGACATCACGACGCGGACCGGCAGTATTTCCGAAGCTGCTGCTTCTCCAGCGTCTGCGCTTGTCTGCCCCTTGCCGCCCGCCCGCCTGGCTAAAGGATGGCTCCTTTAGAGAAGGAAGCCAACTTGGCATGGTATGAAGTCTTTGATGGACCCTCCCTAAGTCACACCCTAGACCTGATTGACAGATGTGCCGCTTGAAGAGGTGAACCCCAGCCCCTGGCTCCCGGCTCCCCATTGGCACAGCTCTGACCCTTGTGGCCATTTGGGGCGTGAAGCAACGGAAGGCAGACCTTTCTCCCTGTCTCTTCTTCTCACTGTCTGCAGCTCTACCTCTCCAAGAATTCAATAACAACATCCTCAAACAACGATTTATGTTATTTTATTTTACTTTATTTTATTGGAAAGACCAGTGCCCATATGGGCTGTTGGCGCTGCAGGCTGGAGGTTGAACCCGCTGTGCTACAGCGCCGGCCCCAATCAATCCAATCTTTAAAAATGAAAAGACAATCATCATTCTGCAAAAACATCCTAAGAAAGCGAGGAGGTGGTATGTTAATTAGCGTGACTGTGGTGGTCACAAGAAAATCAATCTTTTCAAAAAACACTTTTTGGTACAGATGTGTTGATGGATTGGAAAGGCAGAGTTCCAGCCGCGGCCCGGCTTGCGCGTTGTCTACGATGGCGCCCCCTGGCGCTCCACGGTGGCGGCGACCCCGGACTCTCTGGTGGCAGCTGGGGGCCAAGGCCGCGGCCAGGTCACCAGGCCCACCTGACTGCCCTCAGGAACCCCATAAATCCTCTTCTTTAGGCACTTCAAAAACATCTAAGTTCACCGTTACAAAACGTCCACACACTACAGAAAACCAGCCTCCAGGCTGTGATGCCTCCGACCAGCCCAGAGATCTCCCCAAAATCCCAACACGTTTAGTTTTGCAAAGAACGAGGCAGAGGAGTGGTCCCTTCAGGGCTGTCTCCAGGTCGCCGGCAGGGGCTCCTACATGCTTCATTCTTTTTTTCTTCTTTCTTTTTTCTAGGACTGGGAAAATTTGGCCCTTGAAGTCTGGGGGTTCAGATATCTGCTAGTCGTCGGGCTCGTTGTCATCGAACAAGCCGTACATGCGCACCAGCTCCCCGATGTCATGGGGCAACGAAGCCCAGGGCGCTGAGGAGTCCAGATGGATATTTTGCAGATCGGCGGGCAGCGGGTCTTCGGCAGCCTCGGGGCCATGCGCCTGGGAGCTCTCAGGGCCGTGATCTTCCTGCGAAGGTGTGCTGAGCTCTGAACCTGGTGGTGGTGGGGACTCGCCGGGCTGGCGGGGCTGGCCCTTTGGCTGCAGTTTTCTTTGCTGGGCGCGCTGATTTTTAAACCAGGTCTGGGGAGGAAAGGAGGGAGCAGGTTACTTCAGAGGCAAGGACCCCAGGGAGACCCCATGGGCCTCAGAAGCTCGGGCCCTTGTGGCGTGGGCACGCTGGGCTCAAGCCTCTTTCTCAAACGCTGTGCCGGGCCCGGGAGGGAGCCGCAGGCATCAGGTAAAGGGGAGGGGGCCGGGCAGCCTCTGCCCTGCTCCCAAGCGATCCTCCGCAGCAGAACCTAGAACTTTGCGCGCTAGGCTTTGCACCACAAAGGCTCACGTTCTGGGAGCTCGGTCTCTAAGGACACAGTACTGAGAGGTGCGGAGACCCTCGGAGGGGAGGCCTGGTGGGGTCATTCGGCCATGGGGTCGCGCGCAGCCGCCGTGGGCCCTGGGGGCAGTGAACCGGCCGATGGAAGACACCTCTCTCTGCCTCGAACTCGTTCAAAGAGATAAATACATCTTAAAAAAAAAGTCGGTCTCATTGCGTCTCATCCAATACATTCAAAGAAATACAATTTGGAAACGCGCTCCCTGCACACACGTGTTGGCTCAGCCTGCGCGGGCGGCTCTCGGCTGGCTCCCCGCGCTGGGGCTGGGCGGCGCCATCCACCAGGCGCGGTCCTGGCCGCCACCGCCGGCCGGCTCAGACTTGAACTCTTGCGCCCACAACCGCCACCGCAATGCAGCCGCGAGCGCCCCGTCCGCCCGCCCGGGGGAGTCTTTCTTGTCAAGTGCCCACGCGCAGGAAGTTCGGGACAAGTCCCGGGGCAGCCTCTGCCTGCCAGCCTCGCGGGGACTGCGAAGCGCAGCGCGCGCATTGGCCATTGCCCTGAGCAGCCAGCGCAGCGGTGACCACAGCAAGTGAGTGCGCGGCGCGGAGGGCGCGGGGCTCAGGACATACCTTGATCACATAGGCATCCAGATGAAGCTCGGACGCTAACTCTTGGACTCGGCTCCAATCTGGGCAGCCGCTGGTTTCTAAAACAGCTTGCAGCATCCCCAGCTGGTCGGGGGTAAAGGCCGTGCGGCTGCGGCCAGAGCACCTGGGCACTGCAGAGGGAACAGCAACACAGGCCTTTGGTTTGCTTTAAGCAAGAATCCATTGGAGTTCCTGATGCAGACATTTGGGGCGTGACCTGGTCCCCGGTTGCTCGGGAGACACCAGTGCTCTCTCTCGGGGTCTCTTCCTCTTTGCCAGGGTCTCGCAAAGGAATTTTGGAACATGCACCCTGGAAGGCAGAGCCTGATCTCATGGTCATGCATTTTCGACGTGAGCTTGAACTTCACGAGGGGAAGATGTCCTGCTGCCACACACGTCCACACACACACACAGACACACAGAAACACACACATACATACACAAGAACACACACACATCCACCCACACACACACGCATACATACCTAAATGCACATACATGCATACATACACACCCACACACTCACACCCACACCCACACCCACACCCACACCTGCACCCACACCCTGTGAAGGCAAGTGCCAAGCTCGCAGTTTTCTCCCAGCTCATGAGAAAGACAGAGAGAGAGACAGAGAGAGAGAAAAACTGCATAGGGCTTTGGAGGAAGCCCTCAGCCATGGAGGGGTTGGAAAGAGATGGAGAAAGAGCCGCAGGCAGAGGAGAAGGAGGCCAGAAGCACATGTGCGTGGTTAGAATGCAGCCACTGGGGCCGGCCCCTGGGAGGCCTTGCAATGCTGGGTTCCTATCCCAGAGTCCCAGTTGGAGTCCCGGCTGCTCCACTTCCCACCCAGCTCCCTGCAAATGCACCTGGGAAAGCAGTAGAAGATGGCCCAAGTACTCAGGCCCCCACACCCACATGGGAGACCCAGATGGAGCTCCCGGCTCCTGGCTTTGGATTGCACCAGCCCTTGGCCATTGCAGCTACCCATGCAAATACACATGCAAAGGAAATGGTTTTTCATTTTCAGAAGGCGCCTGGCATTGTGGCAGAGTGGGTAAAACCCACCACTGGCAACACTGGCGTCCCATATGCACACTGGGGCAAGGCCCAGCTGCTCCACTGCCTATGCAGCTCCCCGCTCATGTGCCTAGGGAAGCAGCAGAGGACGGCGCAAGTGATGGGACCCCTGCACCCATGTGGGAGAGCTTATTTTTATTATAAAACTCACATTCGAGGATAGACTTTCTTTCTTTCTTTGTTCTTTTTTGAAAAAAAAAAAAAAAAAGATCGATTCATTTCTTTGAAGGTCAGAGTTACTCCCCAACTGGCCACAATGGCTCGAGCTGTGCCAATGCAAAGGCAGGAGCCAGGAGCTTCTTCCGGGTCTGCCATGCAGGTGCAGGGGCCCAAGGACTTGGGCTGTGTTCTACTGCTTTCCCAGGCCATAGCAGAGGGCTGGATCAGAAAAGGAGCAGCCGGGACTCGAAGCGGCGCCCGGACTCGAAGCGGCGCCCGTATGGGATGCCTGCCCTTCAGGCCGGGGCTTTAAGCCGCTGCACCACAGCGCCGGCCCCATCAACTCACTCTTTCAACACACGGTTTTCAAAGAGAAAGATTGTGTCTGTGTCTCCAGACAAGAAATACGCTCTACGCTAGGGTTTTCCAAGGCAAAGGAAAATGGGAGAAAATACAGAGAGACTAAGAAATGCATGGAAATAGGAGTCAAAAACTGAGCTCATTCTGGTGCAAAAAGAATGTTTTGGAACGCCATGCATAACTTTTTCTTCCTACCTATTTTCCCAGGAACTTTCTGAAGACCCCTTATCTGCATAGGTGGATTCCAAACAGTTTTTGCCCAAGTCAATGTTTTAAAATCCATTTCCATGAACTTTTCTAGTAGCCTTGCGTCACATGGACATTTAAAATATCTGAACAGTGCAACTCGGAAGCAAGTGGAAAACACAAGCCAAAGACTGGAAGGTTTTCTGTGCCAGCAACACCAGAGTTTCCGGGAGACCCCACTGGCTGCCGTGTTAACAGTATGACAGTCACAGGCATCCCAAAGGATGGGAGAGACGACGGACACTCGCTCACTGCTGGCGGGAGCCCTGCAGCAAACTGTGCTCCTGTTTGCTCCATTGCCAGAAGCCAGCGATCCCGCAAACGGCCAAGCCGGTGCTGGCATGGCTTGGCCTACCACCAAGCAAGCCCTGCACAGCCAACCTCTCGCCCACCCGCCTCGGCCACTTGCTCACTCGACATCACGACGCGGACCGGCAGTATTTCCGAAGCTGCTGCTTCTCCAGCGTCTGCGCTTGTCTGCCCCTTGCCGCCCGCCCGCCTGGCTAAAGGATGGCTCCTTTAGAGAAGGAAGCCAACTTGGCATGGTATGAAGTCTTTGATGGACCCTCCCTAAGTCACACCCTAGACCTGATTGACAGATGTGCCGCTTGAAGAGGTGAACCCCAGCCCCTGGCTCCCGGCTCCCCATTGGCACAGCTCTGACCCTTGTGGCCATTTGGGGCGTGAAGCAACGGAAGGCAGACCTTTCTCCCTGTCTCTTCTTCTCACTGTCTGCAGCTCTACCTCTCCAAGAATTCAATAACAACATCCTCAAACAACGATTTATGTTATTTTATTTTACTTTATTTTATTGGAAAGACCAGTGCCCATATGGGCTGTTGGCGCTGCAGGCTGGAGGTTGAACCCGCTGTGCTACAGCGCCGGCCCCAATCAATCCAATCTTTAAAAATGAAAAGACAATCATCATTCTGCAAAAACATCCTAAGAAAGCGAGGAGGTGGTATGTTAATTAGCGTGACTGTGGTGGTCACAAGAAAATCAATCTTTTCAAAAAACACTTTTTGGTACAGATGTGTTGATGGATTGGAAAGGCAGAGTTCCAGCCGCGGCCCGGCTTGCGCGTTGTCTACGATGGCGCCCCCTGGCGCTCCACGGTGGCGGCGACCCCGGACTCTCTGGTGGCAGCTGGGGGCCAAGGCCGCGGCCAGGTCACCAGGCCCACCTGACTGCCCTCAGGAACCCCATAAATCCTCTTCTTTAGGCACTTCAAAAACATCTAAGTTCACCGTTACAAAACGTCCACACACTACAGAAAACCAGCCTCCAGGCTGTGATGCCTCCGACCAGCCCAGAGATCTCCCCAAAATCCCAACACGTTTAGTTTTGCAAAGAACGAGGCAGAGGAGTGGTCCCTTCAGGGCTGTCTCCAGGTCGCCGGCAGGGGCTCCTACATGCTTCATTCTTTTTTTCTTCTTTCTTTTTTCTAGGACTGGGAAAATTTGGCCCTTGAAGTCTGGGGGTTCAGATATCTGCTAGTCGTCGGGCTCGTTGTCATCGAACAAGCCGTACATGCGCACCAGCTCCCCGATGTCATGGGGCAACGAAGCCCAGGGCGCTGAGGAGTCCAGATGGATATTTTGCAGATCGGCGGGCAGCGGGTCTTCGGCAGCCTCGGGGCCATGCGCCTGGGAGCTCTCAGGGCCGTGATCTTCCTGCGAAGGTGTGCTGAGCTCTGAACCTGGTGGTGGTGGGGACTCGCCGGGCTGGCGGGGCTGGCCCTTTGGCTGCAGTTTTCTTTGCTGGGCGCGCTGATTTTTAAACCAGGTCTGGGGAGGAAAGGAGGGAGCAGGTTACTTCAGAGGCAAGGACCCCAGGGAGACCCCATGGGCCTCAGAAGCTCGGGCCCTTGTGGCGTGGGCACGCTGGGCTCAAGCCTCTTTCTCAAACGCTGTGCCGGGCCCGGGAGGGAGCCGCAGGCATCAGGTAAAGGGGAGGGGGCCGGGCAGCCTCTGCCCTGCTCCCAAGCGATCCTCCGCAGCAGAACCTAGAACTTTGCGCGCTAGGCTTTGCACCACAAAGGCTCACGTTCTGGGAGCTCGGTCTCTAAGGACACAGTACTGAGAGGTGCGGAGACCCTCGGAGGGGAGGCCTGGTGGGGTCATTCGGCCATGGGGTCGCGCGCAGCCGCCGTGGGCCCTGGGGGCAGTGAACCGGCCGATGGAAGACACCTCTCTCTGCCTCGAACTCGTTCAAAGAGATAAATACATCTTAAAAAAAAAGTCGGTCTCATTGCGTCTCATCCAATACATTCAAAGAAATACAATTTGGAAACGCGCTCCCTGCACACACGTGTTGGCTCAGCCTGCGCGGGCGGCTCTCGGCTGGCTCCCCGCGCTGGGGCTGGGCGGCGCCATCCACCAGGCGCGGTCCTGGCCGCCACCGCCGGCCGGCTCAGACTTGAACTCTTGCGCCCACAACCGCCACCGCAATGCAGCCGCGAGCGCCCCGTCCGCCCGCCCGGGGGAGTCTTTCTTGTCAAGTGCCCACGCGCAGGAAGTTCGGGACAAGTCCCGGGGCAGCCTCTGCCTGCCAGCCTCGCGGGGACTGCGAAGCGCAGCGCGCGCATTGGCCATTGCCCTGAGCAGCCAGCGCAGCGGTGACCACAGCAAGTGAGTGCGCGGCGCGGAGGGCGCGGGGCTCAGGACATACCTTGATCACATAGGCATCCAGATGAAGCTCGGACGCTAACTCTTGGACTCGGCTCCAATCTGGGCAGCCGCTGGTTTCTAAAACAGCTTGCAGCATCCCCAGCTGGTCGGGGGTAAAGGCCGTGCGGCTGCGGCCAGAGCACCTGGGCACTGCAGAGGGAACAGCAACACAGGCCTTTGGTTTGCTTTAAGCAAGAATCCATTGGAGTTCCTGATGCAGACATTTGGGGCGTGACCTGGTCCCCGGTTGCTCGGGAGACACCAGTGCTCTCTCTCGGGGTCTCTTCCTCTTTGCCAGGGTCTCGCAAAGGAATTTTGGAACATGCACCCTGGAAGGCAGAGCCTGATCTCATGGTCATGCATTTTCGACGTGAGCTTGAACTTCACGAGGGGAAGATGTCCTGCTGCCACACACGTCCACACACACACACAGACACACAGAAACACACACATACATACACAAGAACACACACACATCCACCCACACACACACGCATACATACCTAAATGCACATACATGCATACATACACACCCACACACTCACACCCACACCCACACCCACACCCACACCTGCACCCACACCCTGTGAAGGCAAGTGCCAAGCTCGCAGTTTTCTCCCAGCTCATGAGAAAGACAGAGAGAGAGACAGAGAGAGAGAAAAACTGCATAGGGCTTTGGAGGAAGCCCTCAGCCATGGAGGGGTTGGAAAGAGATGGAGAAAGAGCCGCAGGCAGAGGAGAAGGAGGCCAGAAGCACATGTGCGTGGTTAGAATGCAGCCACTGGGGCCGGCCCCTGGGAGGCCTTGCAATGCTGGGTTCCTATCCCAGAGTCCCAGTTGGAGTCCCGGCTGCTCCACTTCCCACCCAGCTCCCTGCAAATGCACCTGGGAAAGCAGTAGAAGATGGCCCAAGTACTCAGGCCCCCACACCCACATGGGAGACCCAGATGGAGCTCCCGGCTCCTGGCTTTGGATTGCACCAGCCCTTGGCCATTGCAGCTACCCATGCAAATACACATGCAAAGGAAATGGTTTTTCATTTTCAGAAGGCGCCTGGCATTGTGGCAGAGTGGGTAAAACCCACCACTGGCAACACTGGCGTCCCATATGCACACTGGGGCAAGGCCCAGCTGCTCCACTGCCTATGCAGCTCCCCGCTCATGTGCCTAGGGAAGCAGCAGAGGACGGCGCAAGTGATGGGACCCCTGCACCCATGTGGGAGAGCTTATTTTTATTATAAAACTCACATTCGAGGATAGACTTTCTTTCTTTCTTTGTTCTTTTTTGAAAAAAAAAAAAAAAAAGATCGATTCATTTCTTTGAAGGTCAGAGTTACTCCCCAACTGGCCACAATGGCTCGAGCTGTGCCAATGCAAAGGCAGGAGCCAGGAGCTTCTTCCGGGTCTGCCATGCAGGTGCAGGGGCCCAAGGACTTGGGCTGTGTTCTACTGCTTTCCCAGGCCATAGCAGAGGGCTGGATCAGAAAAGGAGCAGCCGGGACTCGAAGCGGCGCCCGGACTCGAAGCGGCGCCCGTATGGGATGCCTGCCCTTCAGGCCGGGGCTTTAAGCCGCTGCACCACAGCGCCGGCCCCATCAACTCACTCTTTCAACACACGGTTTTCAAAGAGAAAGATTGTGTCTGTGTCTCCAGACAAGAAATACGCTCTACGCTAGGGTTTTCCAAGGCAAAGGAAAATGGGAGAAAATACAGAGAGACTAAGAAATGCATGGAAATAGGAGTCAAAAACTGAGCTCATTCTGGTGCAAAAAGAATGTTTTGGAACGCCATGCATAACTTTTTCTTCCTACCTATTTTCCCAGGAACTTTCTGAAGACCCCTTATCTGCATAGGTGGATTCCAAACAGTTTTTGCCCAAGTCAATGTTTTAAAATCCATTTCCATGAACTTTTCTAGTAGCCTTGCGTCACATGGACATTTAAAATATCTGAACAGTGCAACTCGGAAGCAAGTGGAAAACACAAGCCAAAGACTGGAAGGTTTTCTGTGCCAGCAACACCAGAGTTTCCGGGAGACCCCACTGGCTGCCGTGTTAACAGTATGACAGTCACAGGCATCCCAAAGGATGGGAGAGACGACGGACACTCGCTCACTGCTGGCGGGAGCCCTGCAGCAAACTGTGCTCCTGTTTGCTCCATTGCCAGAAGCCAGCGATCCCGCAAACGGCCAAGCCGGTGCTGGCATGGCTTGGCCTACCACCAAGCAAGCCCTGCACAGCCAACCTCTCGCCCACCCGCCTCGGCCACTTGCTCACTCGACATCACGACGCGGACCGGCAGTATTTCCGAAGCTGCTGCTTCTCCAGCGTCTGCGCTTGTCTGCCCCTTGCCGCCCGCCCGCCTGGCTAAAGGATGGCTCCTTTAGAGAAGGAAGCCAACTTGGCATGGTATGAAGTCTTTGATGGACCCTCCCTAAGTCACACCCTAGACCTGATTGACAGATGTGCCGCTTGAAGAGGTGAACCCCAGCCCCTGGCTCCCGGCTCCCCATTGGCACAGCTCTGACCCTTGTGGCCATTTGGGGCGTGAAGCAACGGAAGGCAGACCTTTCTCCCTGTCTCTTCTTCTCACTGTCTGCAGCTCTACCTCTCCAAGAATTCAATAACAACATCCTCAAACAACGATTTATGTTATTTTATTTTACTTTATTTTATTGGAAAGACCAGTGCCCATATGGGCTGTTGGCGCTGCAGGCTGGAGGTTGAACCCGCTGTGCTACAGCGCCGGCCCCAATCAATCCAATCTTTAAAAATGAAAAGACAATCATCATTCTGCAAAAACATCCTAAGAAAGCGAGGAGGTGGTATGTTAATTAGCGTGACTGTGGTGGTCACAAGAAAATCAATCTTTTCAAAAAACACTTTTTGGTACAGATGTGTTGATGGATTGGAAAGGCAGAGTTCCAGCCGCGGCCCGGCTTGCGCGTTGTCTACGATGGCGCCCCCTGGCGCTCCACGGTGGCGGCGACCCCGGACTCTCTGGTGGCAGCTGGGGGCCAAGGCCGCGGCCAGGTCACCAGGCCCACCTGACTGCCCTCAGGAACCCCATAAATCCTCTTCTTTAGGCACTTCAAAAACATCTAAGTTCACCGTTACAAAACGTCCACACACTACAGAAAACCAGCCTCCAGGCTGTGATGCCTCCGACCAGCCCAGAGATCTCCCCAAAATCCCAACACGTTTAGTTTTGCAAAGAACGAGGCAGAGGAGTGGTCCCTTCAGGGCTGTCTCCAGGTCGCCGGCAGGGGCTCCTACATGCTTCATTCTTTTTTTCTTCTTTCTTTTTTCTAGGACTGGGAAAATTTGGCCCTTGAAGTCTGGGGGTTCAGATATCTGCTAGTCGTCGGGCTCGTTGTCATCGAACAAGCCGTACATGCGCACCAGCTCCCCGATGTCATGGGGCAACGAAGCCCAGGGCGCTGAGGAGTCCAGATGGATATTTTGCAGATCGGCGGGCAGCGGGTCTTCGGCAGCCTCGGGGCCATGCGCCTGGGAGCTCTCAGGGCCGTGATCTTCCTGCGAAGGTGTGCTGAGCTCTGAACCTGGTGGTGGTGGGGACTCGCCGGGCTGGCGGGGCTGGCCCTTTGGCTGCAGTTTTCTTTGCTGGGCGCGCTGATTTTTAAACCAGGTCTGGGGAGGAAAGGAGGGAGCAGGTTACTTCAGAGGCAAGGACCCCAGGGAGACCCCATGGGCCTCAGAAGCTCGGGCCCTTGTGGCGTGGGCACGCTGGGCTCAAGCCTCTTTCTCAAACGCTGTGCCGGGCCCGGGAGGGAGCCGCAGGCATCAGGTAAAGGGGAGGGGGCCGGGCAGCCTCTGCCCTGCTCCCAAGCGATCCTCCGCAGCAGAACCTAGAACTTTGCGCGCTAGGCTTTGCACCACAAAGGCTCACGTTCTGGGAGCTCGGTCTCTAAGGACACAGTACTGAGAGGTGCGGAGACCCTCGGAGGGGAGGCCTGGTGGGGTCATTCGGCCATGGGGTCGCGCGCAGCCGCCGTGGGCCCTGGGGGCAGTGAACCGGCCGATGGAAGACACCTCTCTCTGCCTCGAACTCGTTCAAAGAGATAAATACATCTTAAAAAAAAAGTCGGTCTCATTGCGTCTCATCCAATACATTCAAAGAAATACAATTTGGAAACGCGCTCCCTGCACACACGTGTTGGCTCAGCCTGCGCGGGCGGCTCTCGGCTGGCTCCCCGCGCTGGGGCTGGGCGGCGCCATCCACCAGGCGCGGTCCTGGCCGCCACCGCCGGCCGGCTCAGACTTGAACTCTTGCGCCCACAACCGCCACCGCAATGCAGCCGCGAGCGCCCCGTCCGCCCGCCCGGGGGAGTCTTTCTTGTCAAGTGCCCACGCGCAGGAAGTTCGGGACAAGTCCCGGGGCAGCCTCTGCCTGCCAGCCTCGCGGGGACTGCGAAGCGCAGCGCGCGCATTGGCCATTGCCCTGAGCAGCCAGCGCAGCGGTGACCACAGCAAGTGAGTGCGCAGCGCGGCGCGGAGGGCGCGGGGCTCAGGACATACCTTGATCACATACACATCCAGATGAAGCTCGGACGCTAACTCTTGGACTCGGCTCCAATCTGGGCAGCCGCTGGTTTCTAAAACAGCTTGCAGCATCCCCAGCTGGTCGGGGGTAAAGGCCGTGCGGCTGCGGCCAGAGCACCTGGGCACTGCAGAGGGAACAGCAACACAGGCCTTTGGTTTGCTTTAAGCAAGAATCCATTGGAGTTCCTGATGCAGACATTTGGGGCGTGACCTGGTCCCCGGTTGCTCGGGAGACACCAGCGCTCTCTCTCGGGGTCTCTTCCTCTTTGCCAGGGTCTCGCAAAGGAATTTTGGAAAATGCACCCTGGAAGGCAGAGCCTGATCTCATGGTCATGCATTTTCGCCGTGAGCTTGAGCTTCACGAGGGGAAGATGTCCTGCTGCCACACACACACACACACACACACACACATATACACATAAATACAAACCCACACACACAGTAAGACACAGACACAGAAAGTCACACACACATACATACTCATACATACACACCCACACACCCACGACATACATACATACATACCTACACACACATACATACATAAGAACCCACACACTAACACAAAGACAGACACATACAGACACACACAGAAAGATACACACATGTACATACACACATATGCAAACATATATACAAACCCACACACAAACACAAACAAGACACACACAGACAAACACACACATACATACATTCATACACACCCACACCCACACCCTGTGAAGGCAAGTGCCAAGCTCCCAGTTTTCTCCGAGCTCATGAGAAAGACAGAGAGAGAGACAGAGAGAGAGAAAAACTGCATAGGGCTTTGGAGGAAGCCCTCAGCCATGGAGGGGTTGGAAAGAGATGGAGAAAGAGCCGCAGGCAGAGGAGGAGAAGGAGGCCAGAAGCACATGTGCGTGGTTAGAATGCAGCCACTGGGGCCGGCCCCTGGGAGGCCTTGCAATGCTGGGTTCCTATCCCAGAGTCCCAGTTGGTGTCCCCGCTGCTCCACTTCCCACCCAGCTCCCTACAAATGCACCTGGGAAAGCAGTAGAAGATGGCCCAAGTACTCAGGCCCCCACACCCACATGGAAGACCCAGATGGAGCTCCTGGCTCCTGGCTTTGGATTGCACCAGCCCTTGGCCATTGCAGCTACCCATGCAAATACACATGCAAAAGAAATGTTTTTCCATTTTCAGAAGGCGCCTGGCATTGTGGCAGGGTGGGTAAAAGCCACCACTGGCAACACTGGCGTCCCATTTGGACACTGGGGCAAGGCCCAGCTGCTCCACTGCCTATGCAGCTCCCTGCTCATGTGCCTAGGGAAGCAGCAGAGGATGGCGCAAGTGATGGGACCCCTGCACCCATGTGGGAGAGCTTATTTTTATTATAAAACTCACATTCGAGGATAGACTTTCATTCTTTTTTCATTTTTTAAAAAATGATCGATTCATTTCTTTAAAGGTCAGAGTTACTCCCCAACTGGCCACAATGGCTCGAGCTCTGCCAATTCAAAGGCAGGAGCCAGGAGCTTCTTCTGGGTCTGCCATGCAGGTGCAGGAGACCAAGGACTTGGGCTGTGTTCTACTGCTTTCCCAGGCCATAGCAGAGGGCTGGATCAGAAAAGGAGCAGACGGGACTCGAAGTGGCGCCCGGACTCAAAGCGGCACCCATATGGGATGCCTGCCCTGCAGCCCGGGGCTTTAAGCTGCTGCACCACAGCGCCGGCCCCATCAACTCACTCTTTCAACACACGGTTTTCAAAGAGAAAGATTGTGTGTGTCTCCAGACAAGAAATGCACTCTACACTAGGTTTTTCCAATGCAAAGGAAATAGGAGGAAATACAGAGAGACTAAGAAATGCATGGAAATAGGAGTCAAAAACCGAGCTCATTCTGGTGCAAAAAGAATGTTTTGGAATGCCATGCATAACTTCTTCTTCCTACCTATTTTCCCAGGAACTTTCTGAAGACCCCTTATCTGCATAGGTGGATTCCAAACAGTTTTTCCCCAAGTCAATGTTTTAAAATCCATTTCCATGAACTTTTCTAGTACCCTTGCGTCACATGGACATTTAAAATATCTGAACAGTGCAACTCGGAAGCAAGTGGAAAACACAAACCAAAGACTGGAAGGTTTTCTGTGCCAGCAACATCAGAGTTTCCGGGAGACCCAACTGGCTGCCATGTTAACTGTATCCAAAGGATAGGAGAGATGGACACTTGCTCACTGCTGGCGGGAGCCCTGCAGCAAACTGTGCTCCTGTTTGCTCCATTGCCAGAAGCCAGCGATCCCGCAAACGGCCAAGCCGGTGCCGGCATGGCTTGGCCTACCACCAAGCAAGCCCTGCACAGCCAACCTCTCGCCCACCCACTTTGGCCACTTGCTCACTCGACATCAGGACGTGGGCCGGCAGTATTTCCAATGCTGCTGCTTCTCCAGCGTCTGCACTTGTCTTGCCCCTTGCCCAACTCGGAAGTAAGTGGAAAACACAAGCCAAAGACTGGAAGGTTTTCTGTGCCAGCAACACCAGAGGCAGCGACACCAGGAGAACCCATGGGCCTCAGAAGCTCAGGGCCCTTGTCTTGTGGGCACGATGGGCTCAAGCCTCTTTCTCAAACACTGTGCCGGGCCCGGGAGCAAGAGACAAAGAAAAGGCCCCACTCAGGATATACATAACCAAAGGGGATAGCTAAGGCGACAATTCAGTAGCCTAGGCAACCCAGTGGGAGTCCACAGGAGAAACTGAACCGGTACAAACTCTTTGGGTAGAAGCCAGAGATCAGAAGCTAAATACCATCAATCTGCTCAGCCGTGCGGTATTACTTACCTCCTGAATAAAAAATAAAATAAATAAATAAATATAAATAAATAGAGAGAGATTTACCATGGATCACCTGAGGGTGTCACATTTGTACACCCGTAACCCAGTAGAACAAAGCAGAGCTCTCAGGCCACTCCCATCTGAAGCCTCCAGGGATCCTCCAACAGCAGGCAGTCAAGTTAACACAGACATAGCAGAAAATAAAAACCTCACAGTGAGGGAAGAAGAATTAACAATGCCAACCAACAAACACAAAAATTGAGGGAGCAAGAGCAACGATGACACTATGACACCTCGAAATAAACAAAACACCCCAAGACAAGATTATGAAGATAATGAGATAGAAGAAATGCAAGATACGGATTTCAAAAAATTTATGATAAGAACATTTAGAAGTTTTCAAAAGCAAATCCTTGAACTACAGAAATCCTTATTGGACAGGACTGAAAATCTCTCTCATGAAAATGAAATTTTAAGGAAGAATCAAAATGAAATGCAGAAACTAGTAGAACAGGAAAGTGTGATAGTGAAGAGAAATCAAAATGAAATGAAGAGCTCAATAGATCAAATGACAAACACATTAGAAAGTCTAAAAAACAGAGTCAGTGAAACAGAAGAGAGAATATTGGACTTAGAAGACAGCACAGGTAAACATACAGCCAAACCAAAGAAAAGAAGAGGAAATTAGAAATCTAAAAAATATTGTTGGGAATCTACAGGATACGATTAAAAAAAAACAGCATTCGAGTTCTAAATGTTTCTGAAGGCATGGAGAGAGAGAAAGGATTAGAAGGCCTTTTTAGTGAGATATTAGCAGAAAATTTCCCAGGTTTGGAGAAGGACAGAGACATCCTAGTAGAGGAAGCTCATAGAACCCCCAGTAAACATGCCCAAAAGAGATCCTCACCACGACACGTTGTAATTAAACTCACCACAGTGAAACATAAAGAAAAGATCCTAAAATGTGCAAGAGAGAAACGTCAGATTACTCTCAGAGGGTCTCCAATGAGACTCACAGCAGACTTCTCATCAGAAACACTACAGGCTAGGAGGGAATGGCAAGACATAGCACAGGTGCTAAGAGAGAAAAATTGCCAGCCCAGAATATTATATACTGCTAAGCTCTCATTTGTGAATGAAGGTGAAATAAAGACCTTTCCCAGCAAACAGATATTGAAAGAATTTGTAGCCACTCGTCCGGCCCTACAAAAGATACTTAAAGATGTGCTACATTCAGAAACACAGAAACACGGCCATCAATAGGAAAGAAGGTAAAGGAAGAACACCTACCAGTAAAAGAGCATGGGAAGCTCAAAGCATATACTAGAAAATATCTCCGGGAAAATGGCAGGGCCAAGTCACTATGTATCAATAGTCACATTAAATGTTAATGGACTTAAGTCTTCAGTTAAAAGACACCGATTAGCTGATTGGCTTAAGGAACAAAACCCAACTATTTGTTGCCTACAAAAAACACATCTCTCTAACAAAGATGCATGCAGACTGAAAGTGAAAGGTTGGAAAAAGATATTCCATGCCAACAGAAACCAAAAAAAAGCAGGTGTAGCCATATTAATATCAGACAAAATAAACTTTAATACAAAAACTGTTCAGAGAGACAAAGAGGGGCACTATATAATGATTAAGGGTTCAATTCAACAGGAAGATGTAACTGTTATAAATGTATATGCACCTAATTACAGGGCACCGGTCTATTTAAAAGATATGTTAAGGGACTTAAAGAGAGACTTGGATTCCAATACAATAGTACTGGGGGACTTCAATACCCCACTCTCAGAAATAGACAGATCATCCGGACAGAAGATCAACAAGGAAACAGCACATTTAATCGACACTATTGCCCAAATGGATCTAACAGATATCTACAGAACTTTCAATCCTACATCTAAAGACTTTACATTCTTCTCAGCAGTGCATGGAACCTTCTCTAGCATTGATCACATACTAGGCCATAAAGCAAGTCTCAGCAAATTTAAAAGAATTAGAATCATACCATGCAGCTTCTCAGACCGCAACAGAATGAAGCTGGAAATTAGCAACTCAGGAAACCCTAGAAAGTATGCAGACACATGGAGACTGAACAACATGCTCCTGAATGAACACTGGGTCATTCCAGAAATCAAAAGAGAAATCGAAAACTTTCTGGAAGTAAATGAGGATAACAACACAACATATCAAAACTTATGGGATACGGCAAAAGCAGTATTGAGAGGCAAGTTTATAGCAATAGGGGCCTATATCAAGAAATTGGAAAGGTACCAAATAAATGAGCTTTCAGCGCATCTCAAGGACCTAGAAAAACTGCAGCAAACCAGACCCAAATCTAGTAGGAGAAGAGAAATAATTAAAATCAGAGAAGAAATTAACAGGATTGAGTCCAAAAAAATTACAAAAAATCAGCCAAGCAAAGAGCTGGTTTTTTGAAAAAATAAACAAAAGTGACACCCCATTGGCCCAACTAGCTAAAAAAGAAGAGAAAAGATCCAAATCAATAAAATCAGAGATGAAAAAGGAAACATAACAACAGACACCACAGAAATAAAAAGAATCATCAGAAATTACTACAAGGACTTGTATGCCAGCAAACAGGAAAATCTATCAGAAATGGATAGATTCCTGGACACATTCAATCTACCTAAATTGAACCATGAAGACATAGAAAACATATATAGACCCATAACTGAAACAGAAATTGAAACAGTAATAAAGGCCCTCCCAACAAAGAAAAGCACAGGACCAGATGGATTCACTGCTGAATTCTACCAGACGTTTAAAGAAGAACTAATCCCATTTCTTCTCAAACTATTCAGAACAATCAAAAAAGATGGCATCCTCCCAAATTCTTTCTATGAAGCCAGCATCACCTTAATCCCTGAGCCAGAGAAAGATGCAGCACTGAAAGAAAATTATAGACCAATATCCCTGATGAACATAGACGCAAAAATCCTCAATAAAATTCTCGCCAATAGAATACAACAACACATCAGAAAAATCATCCACCCAGACCAAGTGGGATTTACCCCTGATATGCAGGGATGGTTCAACATTTGCAAATCAATCAATGTGATTCACCACATTAACAGACTGCAAAAGAAAAACCATTTGATTATCTCAATAGATGCAGAGAAAGCATTCAATAAAATTCAACACCCTTTCATGATGAAAACTCTAAGCAAATTGAGTATAGAAGGAGCATTCCTCAATATAATGAAAGCAATTTATGAAAAACCCACGGCCAGCATCCTATTGAATGGGGGAAAGTTGGAAGCATTTCCACTGAGATCTGGCACCAGACAGGGATGCCCACTCTCACCACTGCTATTTAACGTAGTTCTGGAAGTTTTAGCCAGAGCTATCAGACAAGAAAAAGAAATTAAAAGAATACAAATTGAGAAGGAAGAAGTCAAACTATCCCTCTTTGCAGACGATATGATTCTTTACTTAGAGGATCCAAAGAACTCTACTAAGAGACTATTGGAACTCATAGAGGAGTTTGGCAAAGTGGCAGGATATAAAATCAATGCACAAAAATCAACAGCCTTTGTATACACAGGAAATGCCGTGGCTGAGAAAGAACTTCTAAGATCAATCCCATTTACAATAGCTACAAAAACAACCAAATACCTTGGAATAAACTTAACCAAGGATGTTAAAGATCTCTACGATGAGAATTACAAAATCTTAAAGAAAGAAATAGAAGAGGATACCAAAAAATGGAAAAATCTTCCATGGTCATGGATTGGAAGAATCAACATCATCAAAATGTCCATTCTCCCAAAAGCAATTTATAGATTCAATGCCATCCCAATCAAGATACCAAAGACATTCTTCTCAGATCTAGAAAAAAATGATGCTGAAATTCATATGGAGGCACAAGAGACCTCGAATAGCTAAAGCAATCTTGTACAACAAAAATAAAGCTGGAGGCATCACAATACCAGATTTTAGGACATACTACAGGGCAGTTGTTATCAAAACAGCATGGTACTGGTACAGAAACAGGTGGATAGACCAATGGAACAGAACAGAAACACCAGAAATCAACGCAAACATCTACAGCCAACTTATATTTGATCAAGGATCTAAAACCAATTCCTGGAGCAAGGACAGTCTATTCAATAAATGGTGCTGGGAAAACTGGATTTCCACGTGCAGAAGCATGAAGCAAGACCCCTACCTTACACCTTACACAAAAATCCACTCAACATGGATTAAAGACCTAAATCTATGACCTGACACCATCGAGTTATTAGAGAACAATGGAGAAACCCTTCAAGATATTGGTACAGGCAAAGAGTTTCTGGGAAAGACCCGGGAGGCACAGGCAGTCAAAGCCAAAATCAACTGTTGGGATTGCATCAAATTGAGAAGTTTCTGTACTGCAAAAGAAACAGTCAGGAGGGTGAAGAGACAACCGACAGAATGGGAAAAAATATTTGCAAACTATGCAACAGATAAAGGGTTAATAACCAGAATCTACAAAGAGATCAAGAAACTCCACAACAGCAAAACAAACAACCCACTTAAGAGATGGGCCAAGGACCTCAATAGACATTTTTCAAAAGAGGAAATCCAAATGACCAACAGGCACATGAAAAAATGTTCAAGGTCATTAGCAATCAGGGAAATGCAAATCAAAAGCACAATGAGGTTTTACCTCACCCCGGTTAGAATGGCTCACATTCAGAAATCTACCAACAACAGATGCTGGCGAGGATGTGGGGAAAAAGGGACACTAACCCACTGTTGGTGGGAATGCAAACTGGTCAAGCCACTATGGAAGTCAGTCTGGAGATTCCTCAGAAACCTGAAGATAACCCTACCGTTCGACCCAGCCCTTGGAATTTACCCAAAGGAATTTAAATTGGCAAACAAAAAAGCGGTCTGCACCCTAATGTTTATTGCAGCACAATTCACAATAGCCAAGACCTGGAACCAACCTAAATGCCCATCAACGGTAGACTGGATAAAGAAATTATGGGATATGTACTCTTTAGAATACTATACCGCAGTAAAAAACAAAAACAATGAAATCCAGTCATTTGCAACAAAATGGAGGAATCTGGAACACATCATGCTGAGTGAAATAAGCCAGTCCCAAAGGGACAAATACCATATGTTCTCCCTGATCGGTGACAACTGACTGAACACCAAAAAGGAAACCTCCTGAAGTGAAATGGACAATATGAGAAATGGTGACTTGATCAGCATAGCCCTGACTGTTAATGAACAACTTAATACATTATCCCTCTTAGTATTTTTTTTGTCTGTTCTACTTAATATGACTGGTTTAATTCTGTAATTATCACACAGTTATTCTTAAGTGTTGAAATTTAACTGAAATGTGATCCCTGTTAAATATAAGAGTGGGAATAAGAGAGGGAAGAGATGTACAATTTGGGACATGCTCAAGCTGACTTGCCGCAAATGGTAGACCGGCCAATGGAAGACACTTCTCTCTGCCTCGAACTCGTTCAAATAGATAAATAAATCTTTAAATTAAAATTCTGTCTCATTTATAAACACTTTCAAAGTGTGTTTTCAAGTCCCTGATTGCATCATTTCTAATATTTATACCTCTGGAAGCACACATCTTCTCATTTGTGCAGTTCTTTACATGATTGCTAATACTGAATTTTCCAATAAAGTCTTGTTTGTGTTCTCTGAGTTACAGAAGCAACTCTACTGAATATTTCAAGATTCCTTTTACAAGATCACTTTGATTCTTTAAGAACTGGACCATTTTAAAGGCCACTTCTCAACTAATCAGTCGAAAGCTAGTGTAAACTGAGACCCCATCATCATTTGTGACATAGCCTATGGTTCCAATATATTTAGCAACATTTTTCCTTCCCACAGTCCATAGTAGATGTCAAATTCTCATGTAGCCGGTAGCAGGGTTTCCTAGACCCCATTTCACAGTGGGGCAGCCCTTCTTCACTCCCCACTTGACACAGCTAGGTCTCCTCTTGTTCATGAGGCTTGGAGCCCTAGATTTCCCTGATGTCATGTTAGCAACTCTAGCCTACAGCCAGGTTTGCATGCGTCAGTGAGCTGTCTGGACTTCAGCACCTTCTCACATTTGGTTTTGGATATCCTCTTCATTTCGAGTGCCTGAATATGTTGCTCACTCTAAGTGAGGCTATATACCTCTAACTTCATTTTATCTAGTTTCCACTTGCTATAAGGTAAATATGTCCGCACAAAGTTCAAGTGTTGGAAATTTAATCACTAATCTAGCTATTGAGAGGTAAGACCTTTAAGAGGTCATTAGGTTATGAAGGATCTGACCCCTCATGAATGGATTAATGACAGCAGTGAGTTGCCACGGGAGTGGGTTCCTTATAAATGGCTAACTTTGGGGCAGACATTTGGCACAGTGGTTAAGAAACCACACGGGAAACCCTCATTCCATATTGGAGTTCCTGGGTTCTGCTCCTAGCTCCACTCCCAACTCCACCTTCCTGCTAATGCACACCCTGGCTTAAGTGCTTAAGTCACTGCCAACCACATGCGAGACCTGGATTGAGTTCCTGGTTTCCAGCTTCAGCCTGTCCTAATCCTAGCCTTTGTGGGCATTTGTGCAATATACCAGTGGACAGGAGAGTTCTCTCCAATTGACTCTTTTATTCTCTCTCTGTGTGAATGTTTCATTCTCTCTTTCTCTGTGATATTCAATAAATAAGTAAATATTAAAACGGCCTGCAGCACCAGCATCCCATATGTGCACTGGTATTAGTCCTGGCTGCTCCTCTTCCAATCCAGCTCTCTGCTATGGCCAGGGAAAGCAGTAGAAGATGGCCCAAGTCCTTAGGGCCCTGTGCCCATGTGGGAGACTGGAAGAAACTCCTAGCTCCTGGCTCCTGGCATCAGATCAACGCAGTTCTGGCCGTTGTAGCTATTTGGGGAGTGAACCAATGGACATAAGATCTTTCTCTCTGTCTCTCCTTCTCACTGTCTGTAACACCACCTCTCAAATAAATAATAAAAATCTTAAATAATTAAATAAATAAATGGATGAGTTTGGCTGTCTTTCTGCTTGTAGATGCATTTGTGGTTCTTGCCTTTCCACCCTCTGCCATGGAATGATATATCAAGAAGGCCCTCACTGCATGCTGATACTCTGATACTGGACTTCCCAGCCTCTAGGACCATGAGAAACAAGTACCTCTTGTTTTTCGCTGGAACGCGAGGTGAGCCGAACCTCAATAGCCCGAGACACCGGCAGGCAAGCGGAGAGAGGAGACTAGAGGGAACGACCCCCGGGGGGGGGGAAGTTCACAAGGCTAACTGGAAGAGAGAGAGAGAGAGAGAGAAAAAAAGGCGACTAGTACGGACACGGGTTTCTCTCTCTCCGCTCACCTCTCAAGGGCGAGCAAGACAAAGAGCAGGCGCCATCTTGGACATACGTCATAAGCAGAGCGACCTCAGGTCTGCACCGGCCCTGAGCCTAGCAGAAAAACCTGACTCTGGGCGGGGCGAATTAACAGGAGATTAGGACCTAGTAAATTTGTGGTGCTACTGAACTGAGACTGTGCAAAAAGAGATGGTGGGGGAGAGAACTCACGGAATTCACGTGAGCACTCTCCAGAGACGCTACAATTCCGTAACTTTGGCAACCCAGTGGGAGGCTGAAGGAGAATTTGAGCCCACTCTGAGGGCCGAACAGATTCCCTGTGGGGATCTTGGGAAAGAGCTTCCGATCTCTGGCTCCTGTGGGTATATCATTTGCCTGCTAACTACCTCCAACTTCGTTCAGCTGTGCGGAATTACTTCCCTTTTGAATCAAAAAAAAAAAGAGAGAGAAAGATTTACCACGCCTAACCTGGGAGTGTCACCTTTGGCACACCAAACAGAGCTCTCAGGCCACACCCATATCAAGCCCTAAGGCTCCATCAAAAACAGATAGTCCACTTAATCTAGAGTCATAGTATAACAAGAAAAAGCACCACAGTGAAGAAACCAAATATCTCCAATATGCCAAATAACAAACGCAAAAACCGAGGTAATAAAAACAAGGAAGTCACTATGACGCCCTCAAATGAAAAAGACACCCCAATTCAAGATTATGAAGATGATGACATAGAAGAAATGCAAGAAGCAGATCTCAAAAAATTGAATTATCCAGTTTATAAAACAGTTACCACAGCATACAGCAGACACCACTTCAGATGTTTGGAATGCAAACCTACAAGAAGTGCTTGTATGTTATCACAAACTTGATACAAAACATTTCAATGATAGTATGAGAGATAAAGTTCCAACACAGTCTCAATTAAGACTGTAGACCTAAATGTCATAAATTTAAAATTAAGAATTAGAGTACAGCATTTATTACATATAAATAAGCACAGCGGGTTTATCTGAGTAACACAAGGCTGGATTAACATGAGCAGAGTGAATAATATAATCCAGGAGCTAGCAAACTTAAGATAGAAAATACTTCAGGTTTTGTGTGCCACATGCAGCCTGTGTGACACAGTCTTCTTTAGTTATGTTTGCCTGCTTGCTTTATAACCCCTTAAACATACAAGACCATTCGTAACTCACAGTCCAAAATGCAGACTAGTTTCCCAACAAGATATAGGTGGAGTATTCCTTATATAAAAGGCCGGGACAAGAAGTGCTACAGATTTTAAAGAGTTTTTCAGAGTTTGGAATATTTCACAAATTTTATCAGCTGGGCATTTCTCTTCTAAAAATCTTATTCTGTAATGTTCTGAAACTTGAAAAATTTAAAGTGTCATTTAGGCAGTCAAGAAGTTTTGGATTTTAGATAATTACAGGTTTTAGATTTCCTGTTAGGGATGTCCAACCTTTACAATTCAAAACCACATCATTGTCTCAATAAATACATAAAATGTGTCTGATAATATCCAATATCTATTCATGCTTTTTAAAAAATTATGCATACTCTAAGAACATAACTCCCTTAACCCAACAAAGATTATCACTAGAAATTTATGGCAAACTTCCCTTCTGAATGCAGTCTCAGAAAGATTTTCTTTAACATTCGGAACAAGGAAAGGATGCCTACCACACCTACTTCTACTAGGCAAAAAATACTAATGGTACAACATTTAGAAGTGGGGATAAACAACACCCTCACTATAGAACAAATGATATGATTGTTTATGCAGAAAAACTCAGAAAGTACAAATAATTGGAATTGACAAGAGAGTTCAGATGTTCATAAGATTAATATATCTGTCTATCCATGTGTCCGTTAAATGGGTGATCTTACTCGTTAGGAGCTCCCAAAGGAACTATATGAAGCAAGCCTCTTCCACAGAGAATCCTGCACTCACTTCTACAAGAGCAATGGGATCCTAGTGACCTGAGATTATCCCTTTTAGAGGATTCAGCAGTCCTTAATGTGAAGATCTCAAGTTCAAGCTCCTATCCAGTGATGGAACCCAACATTTAGTCTCCTGCTGCTGGCATTGTTGTTGCTACTTGCCTCCAGGATAAACCCAGCATCTGTTCACCATGCTAACTTTGATTTCCAAATGCTGGAGCTGATTGACATTGCTGCTTGTTAGATTTTTGTCCTTGGAGATTTTTCTGATACCAAAAGTACTTTATTCAAGATCTTGCTATATTATATAGAAAGATATTCTAGACCAAAGTGTGATTTATAAAAACTATTACATACAGAAAATACATTGGAAACAATCTTTTCAGATGACACAGCATAGGTAACTTGTTTTCTCTTCTGCATTTCCATATCGTCTATTTATAATCTGTTCATTTTTATAACAAAGAAATAATATATTTAATTTTTAAAAAGAAGTTGTGTACAGGACATGGTTCAAAAGCTTTTTGAAAGTATTTCTGAAAACACCAAAGAACACTTATCAAACATATACCTGCTTTTTAAATAATATCTGAATTCATTCTCATAGAAATCCTCATTATCCTTATTTTTGCAGGATATTGAGGCCCAGAAATGTTGAGTAATTTGTCCAAGAACTGGGATTTCCATTCAGGAATACTTATTCCGAGGCCAGTGCTTTTTCTACATAACTATGCTGACTCCCACAGACAACATTTTCATATTACCACCTGCCAGTTCCAATCAAGAGATAGTAATTAAACAATTCTCTGCTTTTGACAATAATATTTAAGCTACCAGCACTTTAAAGAAATTAATATGAACAGCTGTTTATCTAATGGAAGATACTGTATCTCAACACAAATTACATACTATTACAGAAAAAAGTCTCCAATGTGACACAGTTATGATGCTTTTACAAAACAGGTTTAATTACATTATTTATTAGAGGATAAAGCATAAAAATGTTGTTTACTGACCAATATGTTTATAAACATGTTCCATTTGCTTAACAGAGAAACACAAATTACAGTAACAATGATATACCTATCAAATTGGCAAAAATTTAAAATAGGAATAACCAGATAGACAAAAAGTGAAATTATCGTATATGTTAGGAGATAATGCAATTGGTAAAAATTTGCTCAAGAACAAATGATACATGCACATGAAAAACATTTTTGGCTTTTCACCTAGTTTTTTTTTTTTTTTTTTTTTTTTTTTTTTTTTTTACAGGCAGAGTGGACAGAGAGACAGGCAGAGAGAAAGGTCTTCCTTTATGTTAGTTCACTCACCAATGGCCGCTGCGGCTGGTGCACTGTGTTGATCCGAAGCCAGGAGTCAGGTGCACGGCCCAAGGACTTGGGCCATCCTCCACTGCCCTCCCAGGCCACAGCAGAGAGCTGGACAGGAAGAGGAGCGACTGGGACAGAATCCGGTGCCCCGACCGGGATTAGAACACGAGGTGCCGGCACCACTAGGCGGAGGATTAGCCTACTGAGCCGTAGTACCAGCAGGCTTTTAACCTAATAGTTCCTCTTCTGGGAATTTATCCTAATGAAAAAATTTCAGTTATGTATATAAAGATTTAGCTACATTAGTATTATAATAGTTCATTTTTCACTACTCTAACAAAAATATTTGATGTTGGGTAACTTTATAAGGAAAAGAGGTTTCTTGTCTCACAATTCTGAAAATTGAAGGGCATGGCACCAACATTAGGCAGCACTTATAAGGACTTCATGGTGACTGGCAATGCGTGGGATGAGGCACTGCAGCCCAAGACAGGAAACCATAGAGCAATTCAAGAGGCAGTGTTGCTCTTAGACTAACTTCTCTTTTCCCTTCCAAATACCACTGTCAGGAATTTGTAACAGGTAGAACACAACGCTTCCTACCCAAACCTCCCTTCCCTCTAAACACGCACTTACATAAGAATGACAGAACCAGACACAAAACCTTCCAGAACCCAGAAGATACATGGAGTTTTCCAAAGTCTAAACAGTACAAAACAAGAAAAGGAAAAGAACTAAAGAGATGAGGCAAAAAAGAGAAAACAAAAACAAATTATGACTGGAAAGATCTCCACTTTGTTCTCAACCAATGAGGAAAGCCTACTTTGAGATATGCAATACATGAGAACTCACTCTTGTAAGTTAGGTTCAGAGCCATGTTTCATTCCACCTTAATAAGCTCCCATAGAATTAATATTCACATCTTGGAGTCTACTCCTGAGTTAGTAGACATGCATGAATTTCTCCAAGAGTCACACAAAATAGAAGAAACAAGCCATTACACAAGAGGTGTTCTCCTACCTTAACAGCTTCTCCAAGAGTTTGCTTGTTGTCGGCTTCCTCACTGGAGTGCAGTTCCAGTCTATAATTCAACTCCTGTAATTGTTGTGCCTGTTCCTTCAATAGCATTTGTGCCTGTTGTTCCCAAAGTAATGCATTACTGAGTTCTTCACATGCACTTTCAAACTTCTCATGGGTGATCAGTTTCTTTAAAAAGGGGTGGGTGGGGGCAATCAGTTATAAACTAACTCATTTTACCTTTTTTTATTCAGAACTATACTTGTTAACATTAGCAATACCATGTAAACATTTCTAAGTGCCTGATACATGACAAAAATACAATTTTTTCCTTCATTTTGCAAGATAAAAATATCACCCTGAGTTTCAAAATACAAAAGGCATACTTCCAAAGTTACTATTTTTAGCTAACTAAAAATCTCACAGAACTTATTCCAAATTCTATAATAAATTCAGATAATGCTTAGTTCCAATCGTCACACATGAAAACTTTTTATAAAGAATATGATCTGGGAATTAAAATCTTTAACAACTTCCTAGACTTTTCATTGACTACCTAAAGGGCTGTGTCCAGTGGATGTTACCAGATCTCCCTAATGAAACATCTACTCTACATCATACCTACCTCTTCTACTCCCATTCCCACTATACAATCTTGTTTTATTTTCTTCTTATTGTCCTTATCTAAAGTCACCTCACTTTTTTAACTGCCTGTCCACACTCTGCCTCCACAAATGTAGTTTCACTGAGTAGCAAACCCAGTACTGGCACTCAGTAGGTACTCAATAGTTACTTGTTGAATGAAAGAACATTCATAAGTAAACATCTGCCAATAAAACTGTATCCCATAATGCACAACACAGTTTTTATCTCATCTCTCTCTCTGCCTGTCACACAAATAGATAGAAAAATCTTTTTAAAAAGAGAGAACATAAGAGATAAAACATTTTTTTAGATTTAGACATTTGCAGAAAAATGAAACTGTAACTGAAGAATCAGGATTACTTGACCTGCCTAACTCAGAAGAACTCTTTGCCCTTTGAAGGTTTATCTACTTGAAATAATAATGAACTTCAATAATTTATATTATCATAGGATTCCTAACTAACCCAAGATATCAAATCAACCTAGGTGTCTATCAACAAATGAATGAATAAAGAAAATATGGTATGTTCCCATAATAGAATACTATTTGGCATTAGAAAAAAGTGAGATCCTCTCATTTATGAAAATATGGAGAATCTGGAGAACATTATGTTAAGCAAAGCAAACCAGGCACAGGAAGATAAGTAACACAAAATCTCACTCATGCATAGAATCTGGAACACAATCTTAAACAGAGAGGGAGTCACCAGAGGCTGGGATGGGGGCGAAAGGAAGAAGTTCATAGAAAGAGGTTGCTTAAGAAGTGAAAAGTTCCAATTAGATGGAAGCAATAATTCTGGAGTTGTAGTTACAGCACTGTGATGATGATGTCAATGATGATATATTGTACAATTCAAATGAGCTACAAGAAAATTTTGAATGTTTCACAAGACAGAAATGGTTTTGAGGTGATGGATATGCTAATTACTCTGACTTGATCAATACTCTATGTATCAACACATCACACTGTACCCTATAAATATATATATAATTATTATATGTCAATTAAAAATAAAAGAAAACACACAATATATATACACACACAAAGTCTGCTACTGCCTATTACCATAAATGTTAAAACTGCAATTTGCAACTTAACCAAGAGATAAATGGAAAAATATATTTATTCTGAGGTTAAACCTGCAAAAGTTGTTTCCTCAAGTAATGGGATATTAAAAGTAGTTGGTTGCTAGTTTTAAGGAATAAGCTGGTGTCGGATCCTTCTTAGTGCCCCAACCCAGATTCGGTTCAGAAGGTGAAGGTGGGGCTCTGTGGTTCTCTGGCTCCCATTGTTAGGGAACCATTCATGGAGAAAGTAACTGTAGCGCCGTTTGAAAGGAAAGTAGAAAGGTAACCATGCTAGCGGGTAAGATTTGAAAAGGGATGGCCTAACTAGACGACCTAACCACAAACTGTCATTGCCATGACTACGGGACCCAGGGAGGTCAGAATATGGGTGGGGCTAGCCTCTAGAAACTGTATATAAGGGACCCTCAGATGCTGTAAACCAGAGGTTGCTCAGCCTCTCTCCCCGGTCTGCAGTGCCTTGTGCCTGCGGGGAGAAGCTCCTGGTCCGTAGTGCCTCGTTCCTGCAGGAGTAGGCTTGAGTGATCTCTCCTCCTAGTCGCCTTGAGTATCAATAAAGTGTGTTTAGCTTGACCTTCCTCAATCTCATCGACTCTTCCTTCATGGCAACCTGGACAGTTCCCGGAGGGGGAGATCCTGACAGCCTGCACCGGAACAGGGACCTGAAGTCAGATGGTGAGGAGAGGAGCCCTTGAGGAATCATTGAAAGGGTGAGTAGTGGTGGTTGAGAGACCACGATGGGTGGGACATCCCAGGCAAAAGAATATAGATAGGCACTAGAGAGTATAGAGAAGGTGAAGGTCCTTCCAGGCCAGGCACCAAGAGGCAAGGAAGTGAAGTGCTACTCACCAGGAAATGTAACAAGGGCTTGTAAGCTGGCAGCAGCTTGTACAGGATGGGACCTCCAAGATCTGCAGAATTTCTACAAAAAGGAGAAGGCGCCACAACAGGGAAAGATTATAAATGTGCAGTAGACACCCTTAAGGTGTTAATTTGTTGTGGCAAGGGATTAAATGATTAAATCCAAAAAAATACAGGAGATGCCTGTAAGCTCTATGCTGTCATAACAGAATGCAGGCAAAAAACCTCAGGTTATTCCCAGGTAGTTAAGTAAGGAAGAAAAAAGCAAAAGAACAGTCAGCTTACCCGATAATGATAAGAGGTGGTAGACAAGAATGAGCCTGTGGGACCTGGACTAATAGCTGCTTGGCTTAAACACGTTCAGGAACATGGTCTCACGCACCCAGCTACCATCACTTACTTTGGGGTAATTTCAATAAACTTTACATTGGTAGACATCAATATGCTACTGAATGTAACTCCTGGATTTGCAGCGGAGAAACAGCTAGTCATAGATAAGATAAAAGAGAAGGTGATAGCATGGGATGAGATGCATCCCCCTCCCCCAGCCGATGCGGCTGGACCAGTGCCACGAACATCAGATCAGATTAGGGGAATTGGATTATCACCAGAAGAAGCAGCTGGCCCTAGATTCGCTGATGCCAGAACTCTCCATAGAACATGGGTTCTTGAGGCGCTTCAAGAATGCCAGAGAACTATCAGTGGGGCCCCTAAAGCAGTCAGCATCAGACAAGGGCCCAAAGAACCCTACCTGGAGTTTATTAATCGATTATTTACTCAGATTGATATGGAAACATCTAGAGAGGACTTGAGAACATATTTAAAGGACACCATGAACATTCAAAATGCTAATGAAGAATGTAAAAAGTTGCTTAGAAATTTAAGACCAGGAGATTCATTAGAAGAAAAAATGCATGCCTGTGGAGAATTTGGATCCACCTCCTATAAGATGGCCGTGCTGGCAGAGGCCTTAAAGGCTGGAGATAGACAGCAAGGGTCAAGAAGTTTTCAGGGAAATTGCTACAGGTGCAGAAAAAAGGGGCATATGGCAGGAAATTGTAGGAGTGTAGAAAAAACTGTGCTAAAATGCTATAATTATGGGAGAACAGGATATATGGCAAAAGTATGTAGACAGCCCAAAAACGGGAAAGCGGGGGGCAATGCCCCCCGGACCATGATGACGTCTGCCCAGAATACCCAGTCATCTATCCCGCTGTCTGCCCCACCCCTGGGGGAAACACAGACGGAAGCCCCTGCGACAGGGATCTACCCGAAACTACCAAAATACAAATAAAACAAAGAGCTACCTGAAAGTAAACCTAGGGGGGGAAGATATAATAGGGCTGTTAGACACAGGGGCCAATTTAACTATAATAAGGGAACAAGAGGCTAAAGCAATAAAAGAAGGGATAACAGAAGGATAGCAAAATATAGGGGGGGTGGGAGGGTGCTCTAAATTACAAAAAATATCACAGGTTACACTGAAAGATAAAAAAGGAAGGAAGACAAAGGCATCCATTCTAATATCCCCAGATATTCCCATCAATATATTTGGAAGGGATATCTTAACAAAGTTAGGGGTAGCCCTAATTATGGTGCAACTCTCTACCCAAATTACCCCAATAAAGATAAAAATGAAAGATCCTAATAAAGGTCCCTTGATTCCCCGATGGTTAACAAAGAAAAATTAGAAGGAATTAAGGAAATAACAAAAACACTACTAGAAGAAGGGAAGATATCTCCAGCAGACCTAGATAATCCCTGGAACACTCCACTATTTGTGATAAGGAAAAAATCAGGTAAATGGTGAATGTTAATAGATTTTAGATAACTTAATAAGTTAGTAAATAAGGGAAGAGAAGTTCAGTTAGGTATTCCACACCCTGGAGAATTACAAAGAAGAAATCAGGTTACAGTTTTGGATATAGGGGATGCTTATTTTACCATCCTTCTGGATAAGGACTTCAGGCAGTACACTGCCTTTACCATCCCAGAGGTTCATAATCAAGGTCCAGGCCATACGTATCTTTGGAATTGCCTCCCACAAGGTTTTGTAGTAAATCTCTTGATTTACCCAAGCACACTAAGGGACATACTAGAGCCCTGGAGACAACAACACCCAGAAGTATATCATTACCAATATATGGATGATATATATATTGGGTTCGATCATTCTCCAAAACACCACAAACTGATCATAGAAAAACTCAGAAAAATGCTTTTAGAAAAGGGATTTGAGACCCCGAATGAGAAATTACAAGAATTACAAGAATTACAAGAGAATATCCTTATTCATGGATGGGGTACTTGTTGCACCCGAATAAATGGACATTGCAAAAACTAGAGTTGCCAGAACTTCCAGAGAAGCCCACCCTAAATGAACTACAAAAGAAAGTAGGACTCCTTAATTGGATGTCCCAAGCTGTTCCTGGAATTAAGACAAAACCTTTTACTCTTATGATGAAGGGAAACCAAGAGTTAAATAGTATCAGGGAATGGACCCCCGAAGCAAGACAGGAGTTACGGACTATAAGGAGGCTATTACAAGAACACAAGCCTTTAAGCTACTGGGACCCCAGCAAGGAAGTTTACTGTACAGTTATGATGGGAGGTAGCACCATAAATTATAAAGTGCACCAAGGATCTGATATCCTTTGGGTAGGTAGACAGGAATTTCCAAAGGTATTAGCAGCATCTCCTCTAACTAGAGCCCTAAAATGTCTACATAAAATCAGACAAGAATGTATTATATGAATAGGGCAAGAACCTATATATATGGTACCTATAAAAAAGAGGATTTAGACATTATGATTCAGGAAGACCCCTACTTGCATTGGGTACCGCAGATTGAATGTATCCATGTGTCTGTAATGCTTAGAAGAGCACTAAGCAGTCTTCAAGGTCATCCCGTGCCAGGACCTACTTAATATGTTGATGGAGGAAGCAAACAAGGGCAAGGAAAATATGGCTTTTGGAGATCAGATGGAGTTAAACTAGTTAAGGAGAGTGAGGGAAGTATTCAAGAATTAGAAAAAAGAGCCATGCTACTAGCCCTTCAAGAAGGACCCCCGATAATGAATATAGTTACGGATTCCCAATATGTATATACATTAATTGAGGCCAGACCCCTACCTGTAAATATTGAAGAACCCTTGCTTAGAACCATACTAGAAGCTATAGAAAGTAAAGAAGCAATTTACATCCAGTGGGTGCCTGGACATAAGGGAATCCCAGGCAATGAAAATATTGACAAATTAGTTTCACAAATAAATACAACTCAAATAAACCTGGTAGTACAAGGTGGTCACATTAAGAAAAAAGAACAAGAACAGATTGGATCCTCCATAAATGCCCCAAGAGATCTAGTACTTATGCCAAAGGTAATAGAGACCCTTAACCTACAAACATGAATTATCATAATCCCAGGATAGTGGGGGTGGATAACAGAAACACCAGAGATGACTGAGGCCAAAGTAAAAGTAGTTGGAGGTTTCATCAGCCCAGGAGATCAAAATCCTTTAAAGATAAGATTGGTCAACCTATCCCAAAAAATAGTATATGTAAAAACAGGACAACTAGTAGCTCAGTTAATTTTAATGCCTTTCCTCCATGACACAAGTAAGGCACCAAACATCTTTTTTCTAGAACATATTGAGACAGCCACGGATGATCATGCTAAATGGCATAGTGATGTGTCATACTTGAGATAACAATTCAGCTTACCAAAAATTGTAGCAGAACAAATAATAAAGAACTGCCCCAAGTGTGTGCATAAAGGAGGAACTACTCCTCATATTAGTAGATCAGGGCCAGGACTGTGGCAAATGGATGTGACCCACTATGAGGCCCGGCTAATTCTGGTAGCCATTTCTCAATGGCCTCATCTACTGGCCTTCTATGGGCTAAGCTAATTCCTAAGGAAAATGCTCAGGAAACAGTATGGGGAATATTAGAGCTACAGAACCTATTTCATATCCAAGCACTCCATATAGATAATGGCCCTAACTTCACAGCGGAAAAGGTCATGGGACTGTGCCGATATTTAAATATTGATCATACCACAGGCACACCCTATGATCCACAGTCACAGGGAATGGTTGAGAGAGCTAATCAATCCTTAAGACAAGAAATGGATAAATTTGCCGATGTGGTTCAAACCATTGAAGCACGGCTACAATTGGCTCTTATCGCCCTTAATCAAAAGAAAAGGGGAGGAAGAGGGGGCTATACTCCTACTGAAAGATATATCCATCAGAGATGGCAAGAATTAGAGCAAGCGCTCCAACTCCAGAAATTTAAAGACAAAAAACTCCTTTGCTTTTATAGATTATCCAACAGTAAAGACTGGAAAGGGCCCACTACCATCCTTTGGAAAGGAGAAGGAGCAGTAGTGATCGACACACCTGAAAAGGGGATTATTAGCTTGCCCCAAAGACATGTTAGGATGGCTCCAGCCCCAGGACCTCAGGATTTGGGAATTTCCAATTAGGCACTAATGGAATATCAATTGCAATTATCCTGTCAAAAGAACTCATGTGTTTGTAAGGTGCTTTTTTACAGAAAGAATTAGGGATTTCATATTCCAGAGCTAGGACTAAAGAACTCCAGAAATGACAACAGCAGCAGCAAACGGAGATGGGACCCAGATAAAGGTAAGCTAATTGAAGGTAAGCAGATGTTTAAATGATTTAAAATATTAGGCAACTAAATGAGATTGTGGGAAAGATTTGAACTACTTATGCTCAGAGCTTATGGATTGATAATGACAATTATCATCTTAATTATATTGCCAAGTGTTAAAACAGAAGAACAAGTGTTAGGCTTAGTATAAAATACAATGGTCAACAGTTCGAGATGAGTTTTCTGTCTCTTTTATTTGTAAAAATGGCTCACAGCATAGATATATTAGATGTAGACCTCCAAGTAATAATCAGCCAACACATTGTTTTTGGCAGGCAGGATATGAAATGTTTCACAAACATTTTGTAAAAACTCCAGTAAGGGAAGACCCAGGAAGTTGGGCCGGCAGGACAGAAGGGGAGGTATTGTATGCTAGATGCACACACCCATTAGATTCTAAAAAGGAGCTCGGTTGCTATATAAGGGACTTGGATGGGAAGATAGAATGATAGCATTCTTGGCTCCATATATGGTGGTAAAGGCAACTCCCTTCACATATGTATCAGTAAATATGTCTGATTTGACTATACCAATAAAACCGATGCATAAAAAAAGAGACTTTGGAGTAACAGCAGCTATTGTCGCTACAGCAGTGTCAGCAGCCATGGTAGCTGGCGCTGTGACTGGAGCACTGGCTCTAAGCACTACCCAACTACAGGGAGATGCTTTGGAGTCCCTCCTGAAGGTAATTCAGGAACAACGGGCTCAGCTAGGTGACCAGTCAGCACTGCTTAAGACACATGCTATGGGGCTCCAGATGCTCGAAGCACACACAGTACAAATAGAATAGATAATTACTATACTAGCTTTGGAAAGAGAACTCGAGTGTGAAGCGATTGGAAGAGTTTGCATTACCACCATTCCATGGAACAATCTATCCATTCCTAATGCAATGCAACTAACTGATATGTTCAAACACAACCATTCTACCTGGCTAGAGTGGGTAAATGCAACCGCTCATCTTGAGGCTAACATTACTAAGAGAGCTCTACAGATAATACAGCTTCAAAATATAGCGCATTTAAGATAGATCAAGTCAAAACAGTGGAACAGGCAATACATATTCTGACTGACACAGTTTCCTCTTGGCTCCCATCCTGGAAATGGTTTAAAATAGGAGCCTATCTTACAGCACCTCTTCTCAATTGGACGGAATTTCGCGAAGGGATACCTAGCCCTCCGAAAGACACCCAGCCCACCAGAAACAGAAGAAGAAGAAAAAGAAGAAAAAGAAGATCCCGAATCTGGAAATCAAACCGGGATATGCTCAAGAATGTTCATCCCCTGGGCCCAGCAGCTCAACGGGCTTTGCAGGGCTACAAGCACATTTAAAGAAAAGAAAAGGGAGGACTGTTAGGGAACCATTCATGGAGAAAGTGTTTGTAGCACCATTTGAAACAAAGTAACTGTAGCGCCATTTGAAATAAAGTAAATGCGCAGTAGCACAGCTTGAAAGAAAAGTAGAAAGGTAAACACGCTAGCGGGTAAGATTTGAAAAGGGATGGCCTGACTAGACGACCTAGCCACAAACTGTCATTGCCATGACTACGGGACCCAGGGAGGTCAGAATATGGGCGGGGCTAGCCTCTAGAAACTGTATATAAGGGGACCCTCAGACGCTGTAAACCAGACGTTGCTCAGCCTCTCTCCCCAGTCTGTAGTGCCTTGTGCCTGCGCAGACAAGCTCCTGGTCTGTAGTGGCTAGTGCCTGCAGGAGTAGGCTTGAGTGATCTCTCCTCCTAGTCGCCTAGAGTATCAATTAAGTGTGCTTAGCTTGACCTTCCTCGGTCTCCACGACTCTTCCTTGGTGGCAACCTGGACAGTTCCCGGAGGGGGAGATGCAGACAGCTATTCATCCTGGAACTCAGCAGAGGCCTAGAGGGGATCTGGGGAAATGTCAGCGAAGCTGCTCCACACCCATGCACCTAATGCAGACAGCAGCAGCAGCAGATAGACATCAAACTCTCTCCCTCTCGATCACTTTTTTAAAAGATTTATTTATTCATTTAAAAGGCAGAGCTACAGAGAGGCAGAGGCAGAGAGAAAGAGAGAGAGAGAGAAGAGAGAGACAGAAAGAGAGAGAGAGCACGAGGTCTTCCATTTGCTGGTTCACTCCCCAGATGGGCACAATGGCCAAAGCTACATTGATCCAAACCTGGAGCCAGGAGCTTCCTCGGGGTCTCTCACATGGGTGCAGGGGCCCAAGGACTTCATGTGCATTTGAGCAGGCTTCACTTCAGTTATGAGATTGCCTGGTGAAAAGGTCACCAGCATGCGGTGTGAGAACAGCAGTCTCCACTCAGCCACGGGGATAGCACCAATGTCGCCAATCTGGTAGACATCCTGTAGGGCAGATGCTAAGTTGTCAGATGTTCAGCTGGTGGGAGGAGGTGAGCCAGGACTCCCAGCAGTGTGAATCACTGGCATTGCAGTCATGCTGGTGTCTTCCCTTCCTTGGAAACGTTGCATTCCCAGTGCTGACGATATTTTCACCATTCCAAACAGAAATCAGCACAAGTGCTACCGTGTCTCGCCAGTGCAGTCCCCAGTCGTTACCAAGACCCCCATGTTACGGGAGTGTGAGCCCTGGCTAGGCTTGGGCCAGCTTCCTGCCTCCAGGTGAGGGAGAATCAAGGAAGACATGTGGATAAAGGTGAGCAGAGAAGCAAACTACTTCAAGACAGAGGGAAACTAATGTTTATTGCAGCACAATTCACAATAGCCAAGACCTGGAACCAACCTAAATGCCCATCAATGGTAGACTGGATAAAGAAATCATGGGATATTATTCTTTAGAGTACTATACCGCAGTAAGAAACAACGAAATCCAGTCATTTGCAACAAAATGGAGGAATCTGGAACACATCATGCTGAGTGAAGTAAGCCAGTCCGAAAGGGACAAATACCATATGTTCTCCCTGATCTGTGACAACTGACTGAACACCAAAAAGGAAACCTCCTGAAGTGAAATGGACACTATGAGAAATGGTGACTTGATCAGCATAGCCCTGACTGCTAATGGACAACTTAATACATTATCCCTCATAGTATTTTTTTTGTCTGTTCTACTTAATATGACTGGTTTAATTCTGTAATTATCACACAGTTATTCTTAAGTGTTGAAAATTAACTGAAATGTGATCCCTGTTAAACATAAGAGTGGGAATAAGAGAGGGAAGAGATGTATAATTTGGGGCATGCTCGGGCTGACTTGCCACAATTGGTAGAGTTGGAAACATACCAGGGGATTCCAATTCAATCCCATCAAGGTGGCATGTGCCAATGCCATCTCACTATTCCAAGTGATCAATTTCAGTTCACAATTGATCATAATGAAAGGACTAAGAGTCAAAGGGAGCACATAAACAAGTCTAGTATCTGCTAACACCAACCGATAGAATAAATAAAGGGGAGAGTGATCCAACATGGGAAGTGAGATACTCAGCAGACTCATAGAATGGCGGATGTCCTAAATAGCACTCTGGCCTCAGAATCAGCCCTAAAGGCACTCGGATCTGGCTGAAAAGCCCATGAGAGTATTTCAGGCATGGAAAGCCAAGACACTCTGGCAAAAAGATCTCTGTGAGTGAGATCCCAGTGGAAAGAACAGGTCTTCAAAGAGGGAGGTGCCTTTCTCTGAAGGGAGGAGAGAACCTCCACTTTGACTATGACCGTGTCTAAACAAGATAAGAGTCGGAGAACTCAAGGGGCTTCCATAGCCTTGGAAACTCATAACTGGTGCATAGGGAGATTACGGATGCCATAAACAGGAGTGTCAATTTGTAAAGTCAACAACAGGAGTCACTGTGCACTTACTCCTCATGTAGGATCTCTGTCCTTAATGTGCTGTACACTGAGGCTTAATGCTATAACGAGTACTCAAACAGTATATTTCACTTTGTGTTTCAATGGGGGTGCAAACGATTGAAATCTTTACTTAATGTACACTAAACTGATCTTCTGTAGAAAAAAAAAAAAGAAATTATCAATTCCCAACTTGACTCTCACTGGGATTAAACATGACAATAGGTCTGATCTGATTTCATCATCATTTTAAAAAAATCATCTATTATTTTTCACTTTATGTTTCTATGTGGGAGCAAACTGTTGAAATACTTACTTAAGGTATACTAAGCTGATCTTCTGTATATTAAGATAATCGAAAATGAATCTTGATGTGAATGGAAGGGGAGAGGGAGTGGGAAAGGGGAGGGCTGTGGGTGGGAGGGACGGTATGGGGGGGGAAGCCATTGTAACACATGAGTCATACTTCGGAAATTTATATTCATTAAATAAAAGATAAAAAAAAAAGACAGAGGGAAAGTCCACAGGCGGGAGCAGGTTAACCTTCAGGGAGAGAACGCTGCTGCTAGCAGGGTTTGGGGCTGTCCTTTCCTAGTCCTGGAAGCACAGGGGCCAGTGTCTGTGGCTTAAGTGAACATTCAAGTAGGGTTAGGCTTGGGAAGGGTTTGAGGGGCTTCCACTTGCAGGCCATTTTTGGGCATTTCCCAGGTGTCATGGCATCAGGTGGATGATGGGAGTGGGGCTTGGACAGTGCACACAAGGTTGTAGTGCACACAGGGCTCTCTCATTTCAGTTTCCCTCTTTCCCTGGGAATCTTGGTCCTTTCTCTCAGCCTCTGAATACATACCCTTATGCTTCCCATTTTCTCTGAAGCTGGGCTAGTTTTGTGCCTTATTCTCAACAAAGATATGGAAAGTGCTCCTTCTGAAATTATCTTCCACTGAAGCTAATGCTCATGCCCATTACACAAATACATTTCACTCCCCTGGGAAGCTCCCTGTACTACCAGCCTTATTCAAGTGCCTCATTCCTTGGGCCCAGTTGGTCCCCCATACAAAGAGCAGCAGCTCATTGTCCCAAATGTCATCCTAGATTGTGTCTATGGTCCTCAAGGAAATCACAAATTCCATCCTTCCATGGCAACTTTGGATTCCTTGTCTGGCCTGGGCTTATGCAATTTTTATCTCAGAGTGTTGCAGCTCCTGCCAACCTCTGAGCTGTCCACAGTGCTGATGCTGTGTGTGTGGCGCAGGCCATGGTGCTGACCAGTGGTGGCCTGGGCCTCAATGCCAAACAGAAGGCCAGCAGCTCAGGGGCTTGGACATTTTTTGTTCTTCACCCTGCTCGGGGACTTTGACTTGCAGTTCAGGACAGATGGAATCTCATTTTGGTGTTTCTGGACAAAAGCCATGGATTACGTGAGATTTGTGTGATGGAATCTTTATTCTTCTGGTGAGAGCAACACCTACAGAAAGGGCAGCAGGGCCCGGGGCATCTTGTTGGAAGATGTCAGACAGCTGGTACTCAGTGTCTTGAGGTATCAAAGCTAAGGACCACAGAAAACTGAAGTTTCTTCATTATCCTATATAGGCATTGGCTTAGTCTTTACAGAAGTATCTAATAGGATAAATTACTTTCTTATGGAAACACACAGTTGGTATATTATACTTTTTGTTTGTTGTCTTTCTGTCAGGAAAATTTCTGAGCAAAAATCAACCCATTCACTAAACATGGGAAAATACTAAATGAGACAGAAATGTACTTTGTACTCATGTCCCCTAATACATGACAGCTCTTAGGATGGTCAGCTTGGTGCACTGTAACTTAAGCATTATATTCAGCATATGAGCGGTCTCCACAGGGAAACATGATCACAGGCATGTGGATGAGCACACAGGTGTGTGCGTATGGTAGAGAGCATGAAGCTCTGGTTGAGGGGTGAACAAGAGACCCAGATTGGAGTTGCCAGCATTGGTTTCCCACCCCCAAGTGCCCACAAGCACCAGGGCCTGGAACTCTGTCCAAGGACAGGGACCCAAGTACTGAGCATCAGCACTGCCTGCCAGGGTGCGCCTTAGGCGGCAGCTAGGACTCCAACCCAGGCACTCAGATGGGGAATGCAGGCCCCCTAAGCCGTGCCTGAGGCACTGAGCCAAAGGCCTCCCCCGAAACTTGATTTTACAAATAGTAATATTAATACTAATAACAGATGCTATGTTGGAGAGGAGTTTTAGGTTTTCAGGAAATCGAGCAGGTGCACAGTTCTCACGCAGCCCTCCCTTGTGGGTCAACAGCTTCCTCTGTCATGATCTCGTGTGTGTGTGTGATATCAGAAGAATAGAAATGTGGGCTTATCCTCCAAAGTCCAGGGTCAGCTTCAGGTCCAGGCTTTGTGCCATGCGCTTGTGATGAGGCAGAATACCAGGTATAAAACATGACAGCATCGTACAGAACAGCTGCCCTGCTCTGGCAGTTGGCTAGGAGGGGTTGACGGCATGCAGAAATGCTACCCTAAAGCCCAGCTCCGGGGCATTGGAGCAAAGACCAGGGCAAGGGGGCCAGTGTTGCCTTCTCCTCTGCAGGTCCTAGGATTCTCACCCAAGAGGCGCCATCCTGAGCTGGCACTGTGGTGCAGCAGGTAAAGCCGCCATCCCACATGGGTGGCACTTTGTGTCCTGGCTGCTGCAGTTCCGATCCAGCTCCCTGCCAATGGCCTGGGAATGCAGCGGAGGATGGCCCAAGTACATAGGCCTTGGATACCCATATGGAAGTCCTCAAAGAAGGTACTGGCTCCTGGCTTCTCCCTGGCCCAGTGCTGGCCATTGTGGCCATCAGGGAGTGAACCAGCAGGTGGAAAACCTCTGGCCCTGATTTCTTTCTCTCTCTGTGTGTGTAACTCATTCAAATAAGAACTTAAATTCTTTTCTCCCTGGTGAAAGGAGCCCCAGCCCTGTGTGTGATTCCACTTCCCCGGGGTGTTGTTTGGGCTGTGCCTCTGTGACCCAGGCCCTGGGCAACCCAGCAGCAAGGGAGAATTTCCCACAGGACCACTGAAGATCAAAAGTTAGGTTGACTTGGCACAGAGACCCTGGGCCACTGGCTTCTACAGCAGAGCTTCAGAGAACTCGGAGTCAATGAACAGATGAAACCCAGGACATCCACAGAATTCTGGGCCACCTCTCCCAGAATTGGGTGGTTCAGGATTCAGCCCCCCTACCAACAGTTGGAGCCAAAAAACCAGTGGAGTAGGTTCCAGAAGCACTGATCTCCATGTCGGAGCCCCAGGGATTCACCATTTGGGGAGTGACCCACCAGATGGAAGAGCTGTGTCCTCTGTCTCACCCTTTCCGGAACTACCTTCCAAAGAAATCAATCTGCTAACAGAGAGGAAAGAACTGACCCACAGCAGTGTTGGGAGATCAGACTGGAAAACCCCTCCAGGGAGAGACCTGGGCTTTGGGCTTTAGCTCGCTCCTTCTCGTGGCTGCTCTGGACTCTGAAGCCCTTGTGCAGTGCCGGGCAGCGCCAGGAAGTGGCCGCTCGGGGCAGCGGGCAGGGACTGGCAGGAGCGCTTGGTCCCTTGGGCTCCCAGAGCCGGGAAGCCGAGGTGCCAAGCCAGAGCACTGGGGCCGGGGCGTGCTCTGTAGAGCGGGGCGGGGGCTGCAGTGGGGTTCCTGCACAGGAAGAGGGAGCAGCACCCACACTGCCTCGGCCTGACCTGCTGCCTCCTTGGGGATGACTCAGTAGCCCACAACACAGGGGTCTCCCAGTGGGAGCTGGGGCAACTGTAGAGGCTGACTCAGTGCTTCTGTGACTGAGGGAGCCAGGACCCCCACCCCACCTCAGGACCCCAGGGTTGTTGGTCCTCAGCAGACCTACTACGTGGAGGCAAAGTCAGAGGCGGGGCTGCATGCAAAGGAAGCAGGAAGGACAGAGGACGCAGGCAGGAGGATGAGGGGTCCGGCTTTATTTCTTTATATGTTGGTGGGAGGATGGTTGTGTTTTTGTAGGGTGTTTTTTGTTTTGTTTTGTTTTTTTCTTTTCTTTTTCCTTTTTTGCCATTACTGAGCTTTATTTTCTTATGCTAGAGGACGCACGCCCAAGCTCAGACTGGCCGAGTGTGGGGCACCCTATTCACAGTCAGAGTCTCCTTTAAGCCTGGGGGTACAGGTACTCTGCTAGGTCGTCGGGCTCCTCGTCCTCGAACAAGCTGTACATGCGCACGAGCTCCCCGACGTCATGGGGCAGCGAAGCCCAGGGTGCAGAGGAGTCTAGATGGATATTGTGCAGATCATCGGGCAGCGGGTCCTCAGCAGCCTCGGGCCCTGCGCCTGGGAGCCCCGTGGCCCTGCTCTGCCTGAGCGGGCACGCTGAGCTCCAAGCCTGTTGGCGGCGGCCTTGGCGGAGGCAGTGGAGGTGGAGGAGGAGGAGGCTGAGGTGTGGACTCGCTGGGCTGGCGGGACTGGCCCTTTGGCTGCAGTTTTCTTTGCTTGGCGCGCTGATTTTTAAACCAGGTCTGGGGAGGAAGGGAGGGAACAGGTTACTCCAGAGGCAAGGACCCCAGGGAGACCCCATGGGCCTCAGAAGCTCGGGGCCCTTGTGGCGTGGGCACGCTGGGCTCAAGCCTCTTTCTCAAACGCTGTGCCGGGCCCGGGAGGGAGCCGCAGGCATCAGGTAAAGGGGAGGGGGCCGAGCAGCCTCTGCCCTGCTCCCAAGCGATCCTCTGCAGCAGAACCTAGAATTTTCCGCGCTAGGCTTTGCACCACAAAGGCTCAAGTTCTGGGAGCTTGGTCTCTAAGGACACGGCACTGAGAGGTGGGGAAACCCTCAGAGGGGAGGCCTGGTGGGGTCATTCGGCCATGGGGTCGCGTGGCCGCCGTGTGCCCTGGGGGCAGTGAACCGGCCGATGGAAGACACCTCTCTCTGCCTCTAACTCGTTCAAAGAGATAAATAAATCTTTAAATAAAAATTCTGTCTCATTGTCTCTCATCCAATATATTTAAAGAAATACAATTTGGAAATGCACTCCGTGTACACACGTGTTTGCTCCGCCTGCGCGGGTGGCTCTCGGCTGGCTCCTGGGTGTGGCGCCATCCACCAGGCTTGGTCCTGGCCACCACCGCCAGCTGGATCAGACTTGAACTCTTGTGCCCACAACCGCAACCGCAATGCAGCTGCGAGCGCCCCGCCCGGGGGAGTCTTTCTTGTCAAGTGCCCACACGCAGGAAGTTCGGGACAAGTCCCGGGGCAGCCTCTGCCTGCCAGCCTCGCGGGGACTGTGAAGCACAGCGTGCGCATTGGCCATTGCCCTGAGCAGCCAGCGCAGCGGTGACCACAGCAAGTGAGTGCGCGGCGCGGAGGGCGCGGGGCTCAGGACATACCTTGGTCACATACGCATCCAGATGAAGCTCGGACGCTAACTCTTGGACTCGGCTCCAATCTGGGCAGCGGTTGGTTTCTAAAACAGCTTGCAGCATCCCCAGCTGGTCGGGGGTAAAGGCCGTGCGGCTGCGGCGAGAGGACCTGGGCACTGCAGAGGGAACAGCAACACAGGCCTTTGGTTTCCTTTAACAAGAATCCATTGGAGTTCCTGATGCAGGCCTGTGGGTGTTACCCGGTAGACATCAGCGCTCTCAGATTGTCTCCTCTTTTGCTGGTTCTCGCAAAGAATTTGTGAAAATGTGTCTTGTAAGGCAGAGCTTGAACTTCAGGAGGCGAAGATGTCCTGCTGCCACACAAACAAACATACAAAAAAACCCACACACAAACACACACAAGACAGACACACACACAGAGACACACAGATGCACACACAAAGACACACAGACACACACACACATATACACATAGATACACACAAACAGAAAGACGCACACACATATATACATAGACATACATAGATTCATACACAGCCACACACACACACAGATGCACCCACATACCCACCTCCACACCCATATACACACATTCATACATACATACACATGCCTACATACATACACACTGAGACACACCCATCCCCCCACATACATTCAAACACATACATGCGTACATACACAACCAGACACACCCACTCCCAAATACATACATACTTACACATACATGCATACACACATGCATACACACATGCATACACACATACATATACACACATGTACACACATACATGCATGCATACGTACCCACACACCCACACACTCACACCCACACACTCACACCCACACCCACACACTGAAGGCAAGTGCCAAGCATGCAGTTTTCTCCCAGCTCTTGAGAGAGAGAGAGACACACACAGGGAGAGAAAAACTGCATAGGGCTTTTGAGGAAGCCCTCAGCCATGGAAGGGATGGAAAGAGATGGAGAAAGCGCCCAGTTCTGACCATTGTGGCCAGCTGGGGAATGAACCAGTGGATTGAAGACCTTTCTCTATCTCCTTCTCACTGTCTCTCTCTCTGTCTCTCTCTCGCTGTCACTCTGCCTTTCAAATAAATGAATCTTTTTTTTTTGACAGGCAGAGTGAACAGTGAGAGAGAGAGACAGAGAGACAGAGAGAAAGGTCTCCCTTTTGCCATTGGTTCACCCTCCAATGGCTGTCACGGCTGGCGCGCTGCAGCTGGCGCACCACGCTGATCTGAAGCCAGGATCCAGGTGCTTCTCCTGGTCTCCCATGCAGGTGCAGGGCCCAAGCACTTGGGCCATCCTCCTCTGCACTCCTGGGCCATAGCAGAGAGCTGGCCTGGAAGGGGGGCAACTGTGACAGAATCCAGCACCCCGACCAGGACTAGAACCCCGTGTTCTGGTGCCACAAGGTGGAGGATTAGCCTATGGAGCCACGACGCTGGCTCAAATAAATAAATCTTAAAAACAAAGTTTGTTGCCCTTGAATATTTCAGTTGGAATTGTGTAAGCTGAGCCCCTTGAGAAATCTGATGCGTTAGCTGCTATTTCTGTCCTAGGCACTCACCAGACACCTTTCCCCTTGCACACCGGTGGGGCTGGCTGTCCACTGCAGGCTTCATCTTCCACATCGTCTTGTCCCCTCTGAAAGCAAAGTGTGCATGTGTGCTCTGCTGATATTGCTTTCTTTTTAAAACATATTATAGGGCTGGTGTTGTGTCACCGCCATCTGTGTGTCACCAGCATCCCGTATGAACACAGGTTCTAGTCTCAGCTGCTCCACTTCTGATCCAGGTGCCCACTAATGCACCTGGGAAAGTAGCAGAAGATGGCCCATGGGTTTGGGCCTCTGCACCCATGGAGAAGACCTGGATAGAGCTCCAGGTTCGGGGCTTCAGTCTGCCCCAGCTCTGCTGTTGTGGCCATTTGGAGAGTAAACCAGCAGATGGAAGATCTCTCTCCTTCTCTTTCCTTGCCCCCATTCATCTAACTTAGCCTTTCAAATAAATATTTTCTAAAATTGTATGAGTGTTGTTAATTTTAAATGTACAACACAAAAATTGTGAGGAGTTTCCATATACCCCAGCTGGCTGCCCATTAATATCTCCTATTAGTGTGTCTGTCACACATGAGCCACACACAGCTGCCCCATTTTTTAAACCCAGGACCAGATGGATTCACTGCTGAATTCTACCAGACATTTAAAGAAAAATAAGCTGAATTCTCCTCAAACTATTCAGAACAATCGAAAAAGAGGGAATCCTCCCAAATTCGTTCTATGAAGCCAGCATCACCCTAATCCCTAAGCCTGAAAAAGATGCAGCATTGAAAGAAGGTTACAGACCAATATCCCTGATGAACATAGATGCAAAAGTCCTCAATAAAATTCTGGCCAATAGAATGCAACAACACATCAGAAAGATCATCCACCCAGACCAAGTGGGATTTATCCCTGGTATGCAGGGATGGTTCAATGTGTGCAAATCAATGTGATACACCACATTAACAGACTGCAGAAGAAAAACCATATGATTTTCTCAATAGATGCAGAGAAAGCATTTGATAAAATACAACACCTTTCATGATGAAAACTCTAAGCAAATTGGGTATAGAAGGAACATTCCTCAATATAATCAAAGCAATTTATCAAAAACCCACGGCCAGCATCCTATTGAATGGGGAAAGGTTGAAAGCATTTCCACTGAGATCTGGTACCAGACAGGGATGCTCACTCTCACCACTGCTGATAAAATATAGTTCTGGATGTTTTAGCCAGAGCCAGTAGGCAAGAAAAATAAATTAAAGGGATACAAATTGGGAAGAAAGAAGTCAAACTATCCCTCTTTGCAGATGATATGATTCTTTATTAGGGGGATCCAAAGAATTCTACTGAGAGACTATCGGAACTCATAGAAGAGTTTGGCAAAGCAGCAGGATATAAAATCAATGCCAAAAGTCCCATGCCTTTTTATACACAGGCAATGCCATGGCTGAGAAAGAACTTTTTTTTTTGACAGGCAGAGTGGATAGTGAGAGAGAGAGAGAGAGAGAGAGCAAGGTCTTCCTTTTTGCCATTGTTTCACCCTCCAATGGCCGCCACAGCCAGCGCGCTGCAGCCGGCGCACCTCTATGATCTGAAGCCAGGAGCCACGTGCTTCTCTTGGTCTCCCATGCGGGTGCAGGGTCCAAGGACTTGGGCCATCCTCCTCTGCACCCCTGGGCCATAGCAGAGAGCTGGCATGGAAGGGGGGCAACAGGGACAGAATCCAGCACCCCGACCGGGAATAGAACCCAGTGTGCCGGTGCCGCTGGCAGAGGATGAGCCTATTGAGCCGCAGCACCAGCTGAGAAAGAACTTCTAAGATCAATCCCATTCACAATAACCTCAAAACCAATCAAATACCTTGGAATAAACTTAACCAAAGACGTTAAAGAACTCTAGAATGAGAACTGCAAAATCTTAAAGAAAGAAATAGAAGAGGATACCAAAAAACGGAAGAATATTCCATGCTCATGGATTGGAAGAATCAATATCATCAAAATGTCCATTCTCCTAATTGCTAAGGTTTCCACGACCTTATGGGGGAGAGATGTGCTCTCACAAATGCCAGCAGTCCTTACTATGGATCACAGATCTCCAAGAGCCAACAGCTTTAATGGAGATCCTACAAGTAAGATTCACCCCAATTCTAGTGGCCACTGCTCACCTCATACAAAAGCCAGGCCCAATCCCCACTGAATGGGAAAAAACAGGAAACATCTGGGTAGAGCAGTGGCCAATATTACAACCCAAACTTGGCATCCTTAGAGAACTGGTACAGGAACAATTGGAAAAGGGACACATAGAGCCCTCCACTAGCCCTCACAACATGCCCATTTTGTGACACCAAAGAAATGGAAAATATAGGCTACTACAGGATTTGAGAGCCATCAACAAAATCATAAAAAAGATGGTTGGCGTTATAACAATGCCACTTCTTGACTGGAAAAAGAGAAAGTGGGGATGACTTCACTGCAGTTATCGTAACCTCAAGGAATAACTGATTCCACCTAGAGCCAGTTCCCCAGACACCAGCCAGAGGAGCCTGTTAAAATACTCAGATTCCAGGCTGGCATTCCCCATCCAGGGGCCATTCCTAATGGATACCACATAGTTACCATTGATATCAAAGATTGTTTCTTTTCCATTCCCATCACAGAGCAGGATAAGGCCTACTTCGCCTTTACAGCATGGAAGCCCAATTTCCAGCTCCCTGCAAAAAGATTTCAGTGGACAGTACTCCCACAAGGCATGAAAAATAGCCTGGCCATTTGCCAAAAATATGTTTCTCATGTGACCAGCACACTTAAAGATCAGTGCTTGGTCATACATTATGTGGATGATATCTTACTTGCTCACAAAAATGCAGCAACTCTGAATGCCTGTCTAAGTGATACAGTAAGAAATTTACAATTCTTGGGTTTGTCTATTGCCACAGAAAAGGTACAACATTTTCTTCCCTTTCAATTCTTGGGTTATCAAATCTCCTCCCATGTATCTCCAATGGGCCCAAACCTAGAAGTCAAGTATAAATACTCACTTAATGAACATCAGCAACTATGTGGCCAAATCAATTGGCTGAAGCCTTTCCTTCCCCTAACACCTGCAGAGCTTAGACCACTATATGATTTACTAAGGGGAACAGCCCTTCTTCAAATATCACATTGACAGGAGCAGCCAAATCCAATATAGAAAAGATCAACACCCAGTTATCAAGTTTAAAAACCTTTAGATATGACCCTCCGGTGCCTCTACTTGCCATAACCATATATACCCTCAAGGCCCCCTTAGGAGTTATTTGGCAACAAAATGGACCACTTTTTTGGGTGCACATAGCCTGGAGTGAGTGTTGTAAAGTAGTTAACAAAGTAGATGCCATCCTTATGATGGGACTTAAATTAAGATATTATGCCAATAAGATATTTAACACAGAGCCAGACATAGTGGTCCTACCCCTATCACAATTAGAACTGTCGACCGTGATGCAGAATAGCATGCTCTTTCAAACTTTAATGATAAATTTCCCAGGACAGGTTGACAATCACCTGCCAGCGGACTCCAGATGTTACAAACCTTAGAAATAGACTATCCAACACATACTTGCCCAGCTAATCAACCTATACCCATGGCACCATGTGCATTCACAGATGTCAACAAGTAACTGTTTGGAATAGTGATCAAATCCTCAACAGAAAAAGATAGGATCCATGTAGAACCCCACGGGGCATCAGTACAATTGGGAGAAATAAGGGCAATATCAATGTTCTACTCCTTAGCCAGGATGGGCTGGTAAATATGTTTTCAGACAGCAAATACTCAGTACAGGTAGCAAAAATGATCCCCTTTGCAGTCTTTTTTTTAATTTTTGTTTTTTTTTTTTATTCTTTGACAGGCAGAGTGTACAGTGAGAGAGAGACAGAGAGAAAGGTCTTCCTTTGCTGTTGGTTCACCCTCCAATGGCCACCGTGGCTGGCGTGCTACGGCTGGTGCACCGCGCTGATCCGATGGCAGGAGCCAGGTGATTCTCCTGGTCTCCCATGGGGTGCAGGGCCCAATCACTTGGGCCATCCTCCACTGCACTTCCCTGGCCACAGCAGAGAGCTGGCCTGGAAGAGGGGCAACTGGGACAGAATCCGGCGCCCCGACCGGGACTAGAACCCGGTGTGCTGGTGGCACAAGGCAGAGAATTAGCCTAGTGAGCCACAGCGCCGGCCCCCTTTGCAGTCTTTAACCCGACCAATAAGCCAATTGATCAGATATTCACAACACTTAAAGAGCTACCTGAGAACAGAAAATACCCATGGTATATCTCACACATAAGATCACTTACTGGGTTGCCTGGCTTTATTAACCAAGGCAACAAAAAAGCTTGATCGTCTTATCTCCTGCAACACAGCTTCCATTGGACACCTAGAACAAGCCCATATTCTACACCAAAAATTTCATATGTCAGCAAGCAACATAAAATTGCTTTTCCCAGAGATAACAATGAGCCAATGCAAACACCTAGTGCACTCTTGCAAGAATTGTGCACCCCTTGCCCCATTAGGCTCACTGCAACAAGCAGGAATGAACCCGTGAGGTCTTGCTCCTAATAAGTTCTGGCAAGTGGACGTCACCCACATGAACTCCTTTGGTAAACTTAAGTTTGTCCATGATGACTTGATCAACCCTAGTCCTGAATGTTGATGAACAACTCAATACTTTATCCCTTTTAGTATTTTTTTGTTCTACTTAATACTATTGGTTGAAATCTTTAATTAACATACAATTATTCCTCGGTGTTTAAATTTAACTGGAAAGTGATCTCTGTTAAATGTAAGAGAGGTAAGAGATGTACGATTTGGGACATGCTCAAGCTGACTTGCCCCAAATATAGAGTTGGAAATGTGCCAGGAGATTCCAATTCAATCCCTTCAAGGTGTCATGTACCAATGCCATCTCACTAGTCAAAGTGATCCATTTCAGTTCACAATTGATCATAATGATAGGACTAAGAGTCAAAAGATCACATAAACAAGACTAGTGTCTGCTAATACTAACTGATAGAATTAAAAAGGAGAGAATGATCCAACATGGGAAGCGAGATACACAGCAGACTCATAGAATGGCAGATGTCCTAAATAGCACTCTGGCCTCAGAATCAGCCCTTAAGGCATTTGGATCTTGCTGAAGTGCCCATGAGAGTATTTTAGGCATGGAAAGCCAAGACAATCTGGCTAAAAAAAAGACCTAAATGAAAGATCTCTGCGAGTGAGATCTCAGTGGAAAGAACGGGCCATCAAAGGAGGTACCTTTCTCTGTAGGGAGGAGAGAACTTTCCCATTGACTATGACCTTGTCTAAATAAGATCAGAGTCAGTGAACTCAAAAGGCTTCCATAGCCTGGGAAACTCATGACAAGAGCCTAGGGTGATTACTGACGACAGAAACAAGAGTGTCAGTTGTTAAGCCAACAACAGGAGTCACTGTGCACTTACGCTTCATATAGGATCCCTGTCCTTGATGTGTTGTACAATGTGAATTAATGTATAACTAGTACTCAAACAGTACTTTACACTTTATGTTTATGTGTGAGTGTAAACTGTTGAAATCTTTACTTAATATATACTAAATTGATCTTCTGTTTATAAAGAGAATTGAAAATGAATCTTGATGTGAATGGAATGGGAGAGGGAGCAGGAGGTGGGAGGATTGTGGGTGGGAGGGAAGTTATGGGGCGGAAAGCCACTGTAATCCATAATTTATTTGGAAATTTTTATTTATTAAATAACAGTTAAAAAAACTTACACAAGAAACCACAGGAACTTTTTAAAAACTCAGTATACTCCCATTAGGAGAAACACAAAGAAATCACAGAAGACCCACCATAATCAACCTTCCAGAAACCAAATACAAAAAGAAAACCTTAAAAGCAACTGAAAAGAAGACACATTACACCAAGATTAACAAGATAAGATAAATACCTATTTCTTGTCAGAAACTATGCAAGGCAGAAGGACAAGGAACAATATTTTCCGAGTACTGAAAAAAATGTTGACACAACATGTATATGGAATATTTTTTAAAACAATGCATCATCTGAAACATGAAAGATAGTTCTTCAAGCAGAAAGAAAATGATTCTCAATGGAAACAAGGGTCTATAAAGGAAATATGCATCAAAATGGTAGATACTCATATCTCTTAACACATTTATAAACACTTTCAAAGTGTGTTTTCAAGTCCCTGATTGCATCATTTCTAATATTTATACCTCTGGAAGCACACATCTTCTCATTTGTGCAGTTCTTTACATGATTGCTAATACTGAATTTTCCAATAAAGTCTTGTTTGTGTTCTCTGAGTTACAGAAGCAACTCTACTGAATATTTCAAGATTCCTTTTACAAGATCACTTTGATTCTTTAAGAACTGGACCATTTTAAAGGCCACTTCTCAGCTAATCAGTCGAAAGCTAGTGTAAACTGAGACCCCATCATCATTTGTGACATAGCCTAGGGTTCCAATATATTTAGCAACATTTTTCCTACCCACAGTCCATAGTAGATGTCAAATTCTCATGTAGCCGGTAGCAGGGTTTCCTAGACCCCATTTCACAGTGGGGCAGCCCTTCTTCACTCCCCACTTGACACAGCTAGGTCTCCTCTTGTTCATGAGGCTTGGAGCCCTAGGTTTCCCTAAAGTCATGTTAGTAACTCTAGCCTACAGCCAGGTTTGCATGCGTCAGTGAGCTGTCTGGACTTCAGCACCTTCTCACATTTGGTTTTGGATATCCTCTTCATTTCGAGTGCCTGAATATGTTGCTCACTCTAAGTGAGGCTATATAAATGGCTAACTTTGGGGCAGACATTTGGCACAGTGGTTAAGAAACCACACGGGAAACCCTCATTCCATATTGGAGTTCCTGGGTTCCGCTCCTAGCTCCACTCCCAACTCCACCTTCCTGCTAATGCACACCCTGGCTCAAGTGCTTAAGTCACTGCCAACCACATGCGAGACCTGGATTGAGTTCCTGGTTTCCAGCTTCAGCCTGTCCTAATCCCAGCCTTTGTGGGCATTTGTGCAATATACCAGTGGACAGGAGAGTTCTCCCCAATTGACTCTTTTATTGTCTCTCTATGTGAATGTTTCATTCTCTCTTTCTCTGTGATATTCAATAAATAAGTAAATATTAAAATGGCCTGCAGCACCAGCATCCCATATGTGCACTGGTATTAGTCCTGGCTGCTCCTCTTCCAATCCAGCTCTCTGCTATGGCCAGGGAAAGCAGTAGAAGATGGCCCAAGTCCTTAGGGCCCTGCACCCATGTGGGAGACTGGAAGAAACTCCTAGCTCCTGGCTCCTGGCTTCAGATGAACACAGTTCTGGCCGTTGTGACTATTTGGGGAGTGAACCAACGGACAGAAGATCTTTCTCTCTGTCTCTCCTTCTCACTGTCTGTAACACCACCTCTCAAATAAATAATAAAAAAATCTTAAATAACTAAATAAATAAATGGATGAGTTTGGCTGTCTTTCTGCTTGTAGATGCATTTGTGGTTCTTGCCTTTCCACCCTCTGCCATGGAATGATGTATCAAGAAGGCCCTCACCACATGCTGATACAGATACTGGTCTTCCCAGCCTCTAGGACCATGAGAAACAAGTACCTCTTGTTTTTGAATTATCCAGTTTATAAAACACAGTTACCACAGCATATAGCAGACACCACTTCAGATGTTTGGAATGCAAACCTACAAGAAGTGCTTGTATGTTATCACAAACTTGATACAAAACATTTCAATGATAGTATGAGAGATAAAGTTCCAACACAGTCTCAATTAAGACTGTAGACCTAAACGTCATAAATTTAAAATTAAGAATTAGAGTACAGCATTTATTACATATAAATAAGCACAATGGGTTTATCTGAGTAACACAAGGCTAGATTAACATGAGAAGAGTGAATAATATAATCCAGGAGCTAGCAAACTTAAGATAGAAAATACTTCAGGTTTTGTGTGCCACATGCAACCTGTGTGACACAGTCTTCTTTAGTTATGTTTGCCTGTTTGGCTTTATAATCCCTTAAACATACAAGACCATTCGTAACTCACAGTCCAAAATGCAGACCAGTTTGCCAACAAGATATAGGTGGAGTATTCCTTATCTAAAAGGCCTGGGAAAAGAAGTGCTACAGATTTTTAAGTTTTTCAGAGTTTGGAATATTTCACAAATTTTATCAGCTGGGCATTTCTCTTCTAAAAATCTCAATCTGTAATGTTCTAAAACTTGAAAAATTTAAAGTGTCATTTAGGCAGTCAAGAAGTTTTGGATTTTAGATAATTACAGGTTTTAGATTTCCTGTTAGGGATGTCCAACCTTTACAATTCAAAACCATATCATTATCTCAATAAATACATAAAATGTGTCTGATAATATCCAATATCTATTCATGCTTTTTAAAAAATTATGCATACTCTAAGAACATAACTCCCTTAACCCGACAAAAATTATCAACTAGAAATTCATGGCAAACTTCCCTTCTTAATGGAGTCTCAGAAAGATTTTCTTTAACATTAGGAACAAGGAAAGGATGCCTACCACACCTACTTCTACTAGGCAAAAATACTAATGGTATAACATTTAGAAGGGATAAACAACACCCTCACTATAGAACAAATGATATGATTGTTTATGCAGAAAAACTCAGAAAGTACAAATAATTGGGATTGACAAGAGAGTTTAGATGTTCATAAGATTAATATATCTGTCTATCCATGTGTCAGTTACTTGGGTGATCTTACTCGTTAGGAGCTCCCAAAGGAACTATATGAAGCAAGCCTCTTCCACAGAGAATCCTGCACTCACTTCTGCAAGAGCAATGGGATCCTAGTGACCTGAGATTATCCCTTTTAGAGGATTCAGCAGTCCTTAATGTGAAGATCTCAAGTTCAAGCTCCTATCCACTGATGGAACCCAACATTTAGTCTCCTGCTGCTGGCATTGTTGTTGTTACTTGCCTCCAGGATAAACCCAGCACCTGTTCACCATGCTAACTTTGATTTCCAAATGCTGGAGCTGATCGACATTGCTGCTTGTTAGATTTTTGTCCTTGGAGATTTTTCTGATACCAAAAGTACCTTATTCAACATCTTGCTATATTTTTAGAAAGATATTCTAGACCAAAGCGTGATTTATAAAAACTATTAGATACAAAAAAAATTAGAAACAATCTTTTCAGATGATACATCATAGGTAACTTGTTTCCTGCATTTCCATATCATCTATTTATAATCTGTTCATTTTATAACAAAGAAATAATATATTTAATTTTTAAAAAGAAGTTGTGTACAGGACATGGTTCAAAAGCTTTTTAGAAGTATTTCTGAAACACCAAAGAACACTTATCAAGCATATACCTGCTTTTTAAATAGTATCTGAATTCATTCTCATAGAAATCCTCATTATCCTTATTTTTGCAGGATATTGAGGCCCAGAAATGTTGAGTAATTTGTCCAAGAACTGAGATTTACATTCAGGAATACTTATTCTGAGGCCAGTGCTTTTTCTACATAACTATGCTGACTCCCACAGAAAACATTTTCACATTACCACCTGCCAGTTCTAATCAAGAGATAGTAATTAAACAATTCTCTGCTTTTGACAATAATATGTAAGCTACCAGCACTTTAAAGAAATTAATATGAACAGCTGTTTATCTAATGGAAGGTACTGTATCTCATACAAATTACATACTATTACAGAAAAAAGTCTCCAATGTGACACAGTTATGATGCTTTTACAAAACAGGATTAATTACATTATTTATTAGAGGATAAAGCTTTAAAATTTTGTTTACTGACCAATATGTTTATTAACGTGTTCAATTTGCTTAACAGAGAAACACAAATTACAGTAACAATGATATATCTGTCAAATTGACAAAAATTTAAAATAGGAATAACCAGATTAGACAAAAGGTGAAATTATCGTATATGTTAGGAGATAATGCAATTGGTAAAAATTTGCTCAAGAAAAAATGATACATGCACATGAAAAACATATTTGGCTTTTTACCTAGTTTCTTTTTTTTTTTTTTTTTTTTTTTTTTTTTTTTTTGGACAGGCAGAGTGGACAGAGAGAGAGACAGACAGAGAGAAAGGTCTTCCTTTACGTTGGTTCACCCACCAATGGCTGCTGCGGCCTGTGCACTGTGCTGATCTGAAGCCAGGAGCCAGGTGCTTCTCCTGGTCTCCCATGTGGGTGCATGGCCCAAGGACTTGGGCCATCCTCCACTGCCCTCCCAGGCCACAGCAGAGAGCTGGACAGGAAGAGGAGCGACTGGGACAGAATCCGGTGCCCCGACCGGGATTAGAACATGAGGTGCCGGCGCCGCAAGGCGGAGGATTAGCCTAGTGAACCATAGCACCGTCTGGCTTTTAACCCAATAATTCCTCTTGTGGGAATTTATCCTAATGAAAAAATCTCAGTTATTTATATAAAGATTTAGCTACATTAGTATTATAATAGTTCATTTTTCACTACTCTAACAAAAACATTTGATGTTGGGTAACTTTATAAGGAAAAGAGGTTTCTTGTCTCACAATTCTGAAAATTGAAGGGCATGGCACCAACATTAGGCAGCACTTATAAGGACTTCATGGTGACTGGCAATGCGTGGGATGAGGCACTGCAGCCCAAGACAGGAAACCATAGAGCAATTCAAGAGGCAGTGTTGCTCTTAGACTAACTTCTCTTTTCCCTTCCAAATACCACTGTCAGGAATTTGTAACAGGTAGAACACAACGCTTCCTACCCAAACCTCCCTTCCCTCTAAACACGCACTTACATAAGAATGACAGAACCAGACACAAAACCTTCCAGAACCCAGAAGATACATGGAGTTTTCCAAAGTCTAAACAGTACAAAACAAGAAAAGGAAAAGAACTACAGAGATGAGGCAAAAAAGAGAAAACAAAAACAAATTATGACTGGAAAGATCTCCACTTTGTTCTCAACCAATGAGGAAAGCCTACTTTGAGATATGCAATACATGAGAACTCACTCTTGTAAGTTAGGTTCAGAGCCATGTTTCATTCCACCTTAATAAGCTCCCATAGAATTAATATTCACATCTTGGAGTCTACTCCTGAGTTAGTAGACATGCATGAATTTCTCCAAGAGTCACACAAAATAGAAGAAACAAGCCATTACACAAGAGGTGTTCTCCTACCTTAACAGCTTCTCCAAGAGTTTGCTTGTTGTCAGCTTCCTCACTGGAGTGCAGTTCCAGTCTATAATTCAACTCCTGTAATTGTTGTGCCTGTTTCTTCAATAGCATTTGTGCCTGTTGTTCCCGAAGTATTGCATTACTGAGTTCTTCACATGCACTTTCAAACTTCTCATGGGTGATCAGTTTCTTTAAAAAGGGGTGGGTGGGGGCAATCAGTTATAAACTAACTCATTTTACCTTTTTTTATTCAGAACTATACTTGTTAACATTAGCAATACCATGTAAACATTTCTAAGTGCCTGATACATGACAAAAATACAATTTTTCCTTCATTTTGCAAGATAAAAATATCACTCTGAGTTTCAAAATACAAAAGGTATACTTCCAAAGTTACTATTTTTAGCTAACTAAAAATCTCACAGAACTTATTCCAAATTCTATAGTAAATTCAGATAATGCTTAGTTCCAATCGTCACACATGAAAACTTTTTATAAAGAATATGATCTGGGAATTAAAACCTTTAACAACTTCCTAGACTTTTCATTGACTACCTAAAGGGCTGTGTCCAGTGGATGTTACCAGATCTCCCTAATGAAACATCTACTCTACATCATACCTACCTATTCTACTCCCATTCCCACTATGCAATCTTGTTTTATTTTCTTCTTATTGTCCTTATCTAAAGTCACCTCACTTTTTTAACTGCCTGTCCACACTCTGCCTCCACAAATGTAGTTCCACTGAGCAGCAAACCCAGTACTGACACTCAGTAGGTACTCAATAGTTACTTGTTGAATGAAAGAACATTCATAAGTAAACATCTGCCAATAAAATTGTATCCCATAATGCACAACACAGTTTTTATCTCATCTCTCTCTCTGCCTGTCACACAAATAGATAGAAAAATCTTTTTAAAAAGAGAGAACATAAGAGATAAAACTTTTTTTTAGATTTAGACATTTGCAGAAAAATGAAACTATAACTGAAGAATCAGGATTACTTGACCTGCCTAACTCAGAAGAACTCTTTGCCCTTTGAAGGTTTATCTACTTGAACTAATAATTAACTTCAATAATTTATATTATCATAGGATTCCTAACTAACCCAAGATATCAAATCAACCTAGGTGTCTATCAACAAATGAATGAATAAAGAAAATATGGTATGTTCCCATAATAGAATACTATTTGGCATTAGAAAAAAAAGTGAGATCCTCTCATTTATGAAAATATGGAGAATCTGGGGAACATTATGTTAAGCAAAGCAAACCAGGCACAGGAAGATAAGTAACACAAAATCTCACTCATGCATAGAATCTGGAACACAATCTTTTTTTTTTTTATCCTTTTTTTTTTAATCTTTTATTTAATGAATATAAATTTCCAAAGTACGACTCATGTGTTACAATGGCTTCCCCCCCATACCGTCCCTCCCACCCACAACCCTCCCCTTTCCCACTCCCTCTCCCCTTCCATTCACATCAAGATTCATTTTCGATTATCTTAATATACAGAAGATCAGCTTAGTATACCTTAAGTAAGTATTTCAACAGTTTGCTCCCACACAGAAACATAAAGTGAAAAATAATAGATGATTTTTTTTAAATGATGATGAAATCAGATCAGACCTATTGTCATGTTTAATCCCAGTGAGAGTCAAGTTGGGAATTGATAATTTCTTTTTTTTTTTTTTTTTTTTTACAGAAGATCAGTTTAGTGTACATTAAGTAAAGATTTCAGTCGTTTGCACCCCCATAGAAACACAAAGTGAAATATACTGTTTGAGTACTCGTTATAGCATTAAGCCTCAGTGTACAGCACGTTAAGGACAGAGATCCTACATGAGGAGTAAGTGCACAGTGACTCCTGTTGTTGACTTTACCAATTGACACTCCTGTTTATGGCATCAGTAATCTCCCTATGCACCAGTTATGAGTTTCCAAGGCTATGGAAGCCCCTTGAGTTCTCCGACTCTTATCTTGTTTAGACATGGTCATAGTCAAAGTGGTGGAACACAATCTTAAACAGAGAGGAAGTCACCAGAGGCTGGGATAGGGGTGAAAGGAAGAGGTTCATAGAAAGAGGTTGCTTGAGAAGTGCAAAGTTGCAATTAGATGGAAGCAATAAGTCTGGAGTTGTAGTTACAGCACTGTGATGATGATGTCAATGATGATATATTGTACAATTCAAATGAGCTACAAGAAAATTTTGAATGTTTCACAAGACAGAAATGGTTTTGAGGTGAGGGATATGCTAATTACTCTGACTTGATCAATACTCTATGTATATATGTATCAACACATCACACTGTACCCTATAAATATATATAATTATTATATGTCAATTAAAAATAAAAGAAAACACACAATATATATACACACACAAAGTCTGCTACTGTCTATTACCATAAATGTTAAAACTGCAATTTGCAACTTAACCAAGAGATAAATGGAAAAATATATTTATTCTGAGGTTAAACCTGCAAAAGTTGTTTCCTCAAGTAATGGGATATTAAAAGTAGTTGGTTGCTAGTTTTAAGGAATAAGCTGGTGTCGGATCCTTCTTAGTGCCCTAAACCAGATTTGGTTCAGAAGGTGAAGGTGGGGCTCTGTGGTTGGGTGGCTCCCATCCATCCTGGAGCTCAGCCAGAGGCCTTGAGGGGATCTTGGGGAATGTGCGGTGAAGCTGCTCCACACTCACACCCACCCAATGCAGACAGCAGCAGCTAGACATCATAATCTTTCTCTCTAGATCACTTTTTTTTTAAGATTTATTTATTCATTTGAAAGGCAGGGCTACAGAGGCAGAGGCAGAGAGAGAGAGAGCTTCCTCCAGGTCTCCCACATGGGTGCAGGGTCCCAAGGACTTCATGTGCATTTGAGTAGGCTTCACTTCAGTTATGAGATTGCCTGGTGAAAAGGTCACCAGCATGCGGTGTGAGAACAGCAGTCTCCACTCAGCCACGGGGACAGCACCAATGCCGCCAATCTGGTAGACATCCTGTAGGGCAGAAGCTAAGTTGTCAGATGTCCAGTTGGTGGGAGGAGGCGAGCCAGGGCTCCCAGCAGTGTGAATCACTGGCATTACAGTCATGCCGGTGTCTTCCCTTCCTTGGAAAAGGTGCATTCCCAGTGCTGAGGATATTTTCACCATTCCGAACAGAAATTGGCACAAGTGCTACCGTGTCTCGCCAGTGCAGTCCCCATTCATTACCAAGACCCCCATGTTACGGGAGTGTGAGCCCTGGCTAGGCTTGGGCCAGCTTCCTGCCTCCAGGTGAGAGAGAATCAAGGAAGACATGTGGATAAAGGTGAGCAGAGAAGCAAACTACTTCAAGACAGAGGGAAAGTCCACAATCAGGAGCAAGGTTAACCTCCAGGAGAGAACGCTGCTGCTAGCAGGGTTTGGGGCTGTCCTTTCCTAGTCCTGGAAGCACAGGGGCCACTGTCTGTGGCTTAAGTGAACATTCAAGTAGGGGGAGGCTTGGGGCAGGGTTTGAGGGGCTTCTACTTGTGTGCCAACCTTTGGGCATTTTCGAGTTGTCATGGCACTGGTGGATGATGGGAGTGGGGCTTGGACAGCACACACAGGGCTGTAGTGCACACAGGGCTCTCTCATTTCAGTTTCCCTCTTTCCCTGGGAATCTTGGTCCTTTCTCTCAGCCTCTGAATACATACCCTTATGCTTCCCATTTTCTCTGAAGCTGGGCTAGTTTTGTGCCTTATTCTCAACAAAGATATGGAAAGTGCTCCTTCTGAAGTTATCTTCCACTGAAGCTAATGCTCATGCCCATTACACAAATACATTTCACTCCCCTGGGAAGCTCTCTGTACCACCAGGCTTATTCAAGTGCCTCACACCTTGGGCCTAGTTGGTCCCACATACAAAGAGCAGCAGCTCATTGTCCCAAATGTCATCCTAGATTGTGTCTATGGTCCTCAAGGAAATCACAAATTCCATCCTTCCATGGCAACTTTGGATTCCTTGTCTGGCCTGGGCTTATGCAATTTTTATCTCAGAGTGTTGCAGCTCCTGCCAACCTCTGAGCTGTCCACAGTGCTGATGCTGTGTGTGTGGCGCAGGCCATGGTGCTGACCAGTGGTGGCCTGGGCCTCAATGCCAAACAGAAGGCCAGCAGCTCAGGGGCTTGGACATTTTTTGTTCTTCACCCTGCTCAGGGACTTTGACTTGCAGTTCAGGACAGATGGAATCTCATTTTGGTGTTTCTGGACAAAAGCCATGGATTACGTGAGACTTGTGTGATGGAGTCTTTATTCTTCTGGTGAGAGCAACACCTACAGAAAGGGCAGCAGGGCCCTGGGCATCTTGTTGGAAGATGTCAGACAGCTGGTACTCAGTGTCTTGAGGTATCAAAGCTAAGGACCACAGAAAACTGAAGTTTCATCATTATCCTATATAGGCATTTGCTTAGTCTTTACAGAAGTATCTAATAGGATAAATTACTTTCTTATGGAAACACACAGTTGGTATATTATACTTTTTGTTTGTTGGCTTTCTGTCAGGAAAATTTCTGAGTAAAATCAACCCATTCACTAAACAGGGGAAAATACTAAATGAGACAGAAATGTACTTTGTACTCATGTCCCCTAATACATGACAGCTCTTAGGATGGTCAGCTTGGTGCACTGTAACTTAAGCATTATATTCAGCATATGAGCGGTCTCCACAGGGAAACATGATCACAGGCATGTGGATGAGCACACAGGTGTGTGCGTATGGTAGAGAGCATGAAGCTCTGGTTGAGGGGTGAACAAGAGACCCACATTGGAGTTGCTGGCATTGGTTTCCGACCCCCAAGTGTCCACAAGCACCAGGGCCTGGAACTCTGTCCAAGGACAGGGACCCAAGTACTGAGCATCAGCACTGCCTGCCAGGGTTTGCCTTAGGCAGCAGCCAGGACTCCAACCCAGGCACTCAAATGGGGAATACAGGCCCCCTAAGCCATTTCTGAGGCACTGAGCCAAAGGCCTCCCCCGAAACTTGATTTTACAAATAGTAATATTAATACTAATAACAGATGCTATGTTGGAGAGGAGTTTTAGGTTTTCAGGAAATCGAGCAGGTGCACAGTTCTCACGCAGCCCTCCCTTGTGGGTCAACAGCTTCCTCTGTCATGATCTCGTGTGTGTGTGTGATATCAGAAGAATAGAAATGTGGGCTTATCCTCCAAAGTCCAGGGTCAGCTTCAGGTCCAGGCTTTGTGCCATGCGCTTGTGATGAGGCAGAATACCAGGTATAAAACATGACAGCATCGTACAGAACAGCTGCCCTGCTCTGGCAGTTGGCTAGGAGGGGTTGACGGCATGCAGAAATGCTACCCTAAAGCCCAGCTCCGGGGCATTGGAGCAAGGAACAAGGCAAGGGGGCCAGTGTTGCCTTCTCCTCTGCAGGTCCTAGGATTCTCACCCAAGAGGTGCCCTCCAGGGCTGGCACTATGGTGCAGCGGGTAAAGCCGCCATCCCACATGGGCACCACTTTGTGTCCCAGCCACTGCAGTTCCGATCCAGCTCCCTGCCAATGGCCTGGGAACACAGAAGAGGATGGCCCAGGTACATAAGACTTGGATACCCATGTGGAAGTCCTCAAAGAAGGCAGCCTCTGCCTGCCAGCCTCACGGGGACTGCGAAGCACAGCGCGCGCATTGGCCGTTGCCCTGAGCAGCCAGCGCAGTGGTGACCACAGCAAGTGAGTGCGCGGCACAGAGGGCATGGGGCTCAGGACATACCTTGATCACATATGAGTTGTCTACGATGGCGCCCCCTGGCGCTCCACGGTGGCAGCGACCCCAGACTCTCTGGTGGCGGCTGGGGGCCAAGGCCGCAGCGAGGTCACCAGGCCTGCCTGACTGCCCTCAGGAACCCCATAAATCCTCTTCTTTAGCACTTCTCAAGTACCTAAGTTCACCGTTACAAAAGGTCCACACACTGCAGAAAACCAACCTCCAGACTGTGATGCCTCGGACCAGCCCACAGATCCCCCCAAACTCCCAGCACGTTTGCTTTTGTAAAGAACAAGGCAGAGGAGTGGTCCCTCCAGGGCTGTCTCCAGGTCGCCAGTAGGGGCTCCTTCACTGCTTCATTCGTTTTTCTTCTTTCTTCTTTCTATGACTGGAAAAATTAGGCCCTTTAAGTCTGGGGGTTCAGATATCTGCTAGTCGTCAGGCTCATCGTCATCAAACAAGTGGTACATGCGCACGAATTCCACGACGTCATGGGGCAGTGAAGCCCAGGCTGTACAGGAGTCCACATGGATGTTGTGCAGATCGGCGGGCAGCGGGTCCTCGGCAGTCTCGGGGCCCTGCGCCTGGGAGCTCCTAGGTTCGTGATCTTCCTGCGAAGGCGTGCTGAGCTCTGAGCCTGGCAGTGGTGGCAACTCCCTGAGGTGGCACTGCTGACCCATTCGCTGTTGTTTGCTTTTCTTGGTGCGCTGGTTTTTAAACCAAGTCTGGGGAGGAAGGGAGGGAACAGGTTACTCTAGGGGCAAGGACCCCAGGGAGACCCCATGGGCCTCAGAAGCTCGGGGCCCTTGTGGCTTGGGCACGCTGGGCTCAAGCCTCTTTCTCAAACACTGTGCGAGGCCCAAGAGGGAGCCCCAGGCATCAGGTAAAGGGGAGGGAGCCGGGCAGCCTCTGCCCTGCTCCCAAGGGATCTTCAGCAGCAGAACCTAGAACTTCCTGCGCTAGGCTTTGCACCACAAAGCCTCACGTTCTGGGAGCTCAGTCTCCCAGGACACAGTACTGAGAGGTGCAGAGACCCTCGGAGGGGAGGCCTGGTGAGGTCATTCGGCCATGGGGTCTAAGCCGCCTCGAACTCTTTCAAATAAATAATAAATAAATCTTAAAAAGAAATTCTGTCTCATTGCCTCTCACACAATACATTTAAAGAAATACACTTTGGAAATGCGATGCCCCCACACACGTGTTTGCTCCGCCTGCGGGGGCTGCTCTGGGCTGTCTCCCGCGGGCTGGGCGGAACCATCCACCAGGCAGGGTCCTCGCCGCAGGCTCAGACTTGAACTCTTCTGCCCCAAGGTAGCCGGGAGCACCGGGGAAGTCTATCTTTTCAAGGGCCCAAGCTCAAGGAGTTTGAGACCAGCCCCGGGCAGCCTCTGCCTGCCAGCCTCGCAGGGACTGAGAAGCACGTGCATTGGCAACTGCCCTGAGCGGCCAGCACAGCGGTGACCACATGCGAGTGAGTGCGTGGCACGGAGGGCGCAGGGCTCGGGACATACCTTGATCACACACTCATCCAAACATAGCTTTGCCGCTAACTCTTGTATCTTCTCCCAGTCAGGACAGGGGGTCTTTTCTAAAACAGCTTTCAACATCCCCAACTGGTCAGGGGTAAAGGCCATGCAGCTGCGGCGAGCACACCTGGGCGCTGCAGAGGGAACAGGAACACAGGCCTTTGGTTTGCTTTCAGAAAGAATCCATTGGCCATCCTGATGCCGGCTTTGGCTCCAGCAGCCACTGCATGCATTTCGGGAGCGAGCCGGTAGACAGCAGCGCTCTCAGGGTCTCTCCTCTTTGCCTGGGTCTCCCAAAGGAATTTTGGAAAATGCACCCTGGAAGGCAGAGCCTGATCTCATGGTCATGCATTTTCGACGTGAGCTTGAGCTTCACGAGGGGAAGATGTCCTGCTGCCACACACACACACACACACACACACACAAACATAAATACAAACCCACACACACAGAAAGACACAGACACAGAAACTCACATACACAGAAACACACACACACATACATACTCATACATACACACCCACACACCCACGACATACATACATACATACCTACACACACACACATACATAAGAACCCAACACTAACACAAAGACATATACAGACACACACAGAAAGATACACACATATACATACACACATATGCATACATATATACAAACCCACACACACACATGCATACATACATAAATGCACATACATGCATAAATACACACCTACACACTCACACCCACACCCACACCCACACCCACACACTGTGAAGGCAAGTGCCAAGCTCGCGCTTTTCTCCCAGCTCATGGGAAAGACAGAGAGAGAGACAAACAGAGAGAAAAACTGCATAGGGCTTTGGAGGAAGCCCTCAGCCATGGAGGGGATGGAAAGAGATGGAGAAAGAGCCGCAGGCAGAGGAGAAGGAGACCAGAAGCACATGTGCGTGGTTAGAATGCAGCCACTGGGGCTGGCCCCTGGGAGGCCTTGCAATGCTGGGTTCCTATCCCAGAGTCCCAGTTGGAGTCCCAGCTGCTCCACTTCCCACCCAGCTCCCTGCAAATGCACCTGGGAAAGCAGTAGAAGATGGCCCAAATATTCAGGCCCCCACACCCACCTGGGAGACCCAGATGGAGCTCCTGGTTCCTGGCTCCTAGCTTTGGATTGCACCAGCCCTTGGCCACTGCAGCTACAAATGCAAAGTAATTTTTTTCATTTTGAGAAGGTGCCTGGCATTGTGGCAGAGTGGGTAAAACCCACCAAGGCAACACTGGTGTCCCATGTGGACACTGGGGCAAGGCCCAGCTGCCCCGCTGCCTATGCAGCTCCCTGCTCATGTGTCTAGCAAAGCAGCAGGCAACAGCCAAAAGATAGGACCCATGCACCCACGTGGGAGAGCTTATTTTTATTATAAAACTTGCATTCAAGGATATACTTTCTTTTAAAAAAAACGAAGGTCTATTCATTTATTTGATGGTCAGAGTTACACAGAGAAAGAAGGAGAGGCACAGAGAGAGAGAGACAGAGAGAGACAGAGTGTTCCATCCACTGCTTCACTCCCCAACTGGACACAATGACTTGAGCTGTGTCATTCCAAAGGCAGGAGCCAGGAGCTTCTCCTGGTCTCCCATGTGGGTGCAGGGGCCCATCTTTTCCTGCTTTCCCAGGCCATGCCAGAGAGCGGGATCAGAAGAGGAGCAGCCTGGACTTGAACCAGAGCCCATATGGGATGCCTGCACTTCCAGCCAGGGCTTTAACCCACTGCACCACAGCGCCGGCCCCATCAACGAACTCTTTAAACAAAACTTTTTAAAAGAGAAAGATTGTATCTGTGTCTCCAGACAAGAAATGCACTCTACACTAGGTTGTTCCAATGCAAAGGAAAACATGAGAAAATACAGAGAGACTAAGAAATGCATGGAAAAAATGAGTCAAAAAATGGGTTCATTCTGATACAAAAAACAATTTTTTGAAAGCCATGCATAACTTTTTCTTTTCTTTTATATTTAGACAGGCAGAGTTTGACAGGGAGAGAGAAACAGAGAGAAAGGTTTTCCTTCCGTTGGTTCACCCCTGCCCTCCAAATGGCCAATAGGCCGGCCGGCACGCTGTGCCGATCTGAAGCCAGGAGCCAGGTGCTACCTCCTGGTCTCCCATGCAGGTGCTGAGCCCAAGCAGCTGGGCCATCCTCCACTGCCTTCCCGGGCCACAGCAGAGAGCTGGACTGGAAGAGGAGCAACCGGGACTAGGACCCAGCACCTATATGGGATGCCGGCGCCACAGGCAGAGGATTAACTGAGTGAGCCACAGCCACTGTCCCCATAACTTTTTCTTCACCCCTAGTTTCCCACACACTTTGTGAAGACCTCTTATCTGCTTAGGTTTCCAAACAGTTTTTCCCCAATCAAATGTTTTAAAATCAATTTCGACCCTTGTGTCACATAAACATTTAAAAGATCTGAACAGTGAAACTGCTAAGCAAATTCAAAACACAAGTTTCAAGACTGGAAGGTTTTCTGTGCAACCAACATCAGAGTTTCTGGGAGACAACAAAGATACTCTACAAAACATCCAAAAATGAACTCACAGTTTTTTAAAATGAGACAGGTCAGAAACAGGCAATGAGCATTCAAGAGGAAGCAGAATGGTGTCTAAAACAGTGATGCAGCTCTGTCCCCTCGATGGCTTGGGAAGTGCGTCACAGACCAGAGATTTTGGAAGACCCAACTGGCTGCCGTGTTAACTGTATGACAGTCACGGGCATCCCAAAGGATGGGAGAGACGGACACTCACTCACTGCTGGCGGGAGCCCAGTAGCAAACTGTGCTCCTGTTTGCTCCATTGCTATAAGCCAGCGATCCCGCCAACGGCCAACCTGGTGCTGTCACGGCTTGGTCTACCACCAAGCAAGCCCTGCACAGCCAACCTCTCGCCCACCCGCCTCGGCCACTTGCTCATTCGACATCAGGACTCAGACTGGCAGTATTTCCAAAGCTGCTGCTTCTCCAGCATCTGTGCTTGTCTGCTCCTTGCCACCCAGACGGCTCCTTTATAGAAGGGAGCCAACTTGTGAAGGTATTAAGTCTTTGATGGACCCTCCCTAAGTCACACCCTAGACCTGATTGACAGATGTAGCACTTGAAGAGCTTATCAGATACATGGGATTAACAGATGCCAATTTACCTCGGAATCAGCCCTTAAGATGTTCGGATCCGGCTGAAGAGCCCATGAGAGCATTTTAGGCATGGAAAGCCAAGACACTCTGGGAAAAAAAAAAAAAAAAAAAAAAACCTAAATGAAAGATCTCTGCGAGTGAGAGAGATCCCAGTGGAAAGAACATGCCATCAAAGGAGGAGGTACCCTTCTCTGAAGGGAATTTCCACTTTGACTATGACCTTGTCTAAATAAGATGGGAGTTGGCAAACTCAAAAGGCTTCCCTAACCTAGGCAACTCAATAGCCTAGGGTGATTACTGACCCCAGAAACAAGAGTGTCAATTTCTTAGTCACTGTGCACTTCCTCCTCATGTAGGATCTCTGCCCTTCACGTGTTGTAAAATGTGAATTCTTCCTATAACTAGTACTCAAACAGTACTTGACGCTTTGTGTTTCTGTGTGGGTGCAAACAGTTGAAATCTTTACTTACTATATACTATATTGATCTTCTGTATATAAAGATAATTGAAAATGAATCTTGATGTGAATGGAATGGGAGAGGGAGCGGGAGATGGGAGGATTGGATTGCGGGAAGGAGGCAAGTAATGGGGGGAAAGCCACGGTAATCTAGAAGCTGTACTTTGGAAATTTAGATTTGTTAAATAAAAGTTAAAAAAAGAAAGAAAGAAAGAAAGATCAGTGCCCATATGGGCTGTTGGCGATGCAGGCTGGGGCTTTAACCCGCTGTGCGAAAGAGCCGTCCCCAATAAATAAAATCTTTAAAAACGAAAATACAATCAACTTTCTAAAAACAAAATCCGAAGAAAGCGAGGAGGTGGTATGTTAATTAGCGTGACTGTGGTGGTAACAAGAAAATCAATCCTTTTAAAAAACACTTTTTATTACAGATATGTTGATTGATTTGAAAGGCAGAGTTCCAGAGAGGGAGAGAGAGGTCTTGCACTCGCTGTTTCACTCCCCAAATGGCCACAACAGCCAGAGCTGAGCTGTTCCGAAGCCTGGATCCGGAGCTTCTTCTGGGTCTGGGTCTGGGTCTGGGTCTCCCACACACACAGGCCCAGGGCCCTGCCCGAGGACTTGGGCAAATCCTCTACTGCTTCCCAGCCATAGCAGAAAGCTGGATCGGAAGACCGGGGCCCCTACGGGATGCAGGCACTGCAGGCCTCTCTCTCTCTCTCTCTCTCTCACTATGTATCTCTCTCTATTACTATGTATCTCTCTCTACCTCTCTATCCCTATCTCTATCTCTCTGTATCCCTCTCTACCTCTATCTCATCACTAACTCTACCGCTCTGAACTCTGCCTTCAAACAAAGAAAAAAGAAAAAAATATCCCTGCCCTGCTGGAGCCCGAAGGAATCCCTCCCTCGCTCCTGATTGGACAGTAAGAGCAAGAGGGCGGGCCTGAGGCGCCTAGCGACCTGCGGGAAGCAGAGGCGAGAACTCTGGGAGAACTTGACCACTGGAAAGCGGGTCCGGGCGCCCGAGTCTCAGGCCCGTCCCCTCGTGCGTGGCCCGGGGAGGCCCGCTGCCCACCCACCGCCCGAGAGCACGCGGAGGACGGCAGCCCACGAACGTGGCCACCACGCCCTTGCGGCCCTGGATTTCGCGTTGTCTACGATGGCGCCCCCTGGCGCTCCACGGTGGCGGCGACCCCGGACTCTCTGGTGGCGGCTGGGGGCCAAGGCCGCGGCGAGGTCTCCAGGCCCGCCTGACTGCCCTCAGGAACCCCATAAATCGTCTTCTTGTGGCACTTCACAAGTATCTAAGTTCACCATTACAAAACGTCCACACACTACAGAAAACCAGCCTCCAGGCTGTGATGCCTCGGACCAGCCCAGAGAGCCCCCCAAACTCCCAGCACATTTGCTTTTGTAAAGAACAAGGCAGAGGAGTGGTCCCTCCAGGGCTGTCTCCAGGTCGCCGGCAGGGGCTCCTACAGACTGCTTCGTCCTTTTTCTTTTTTCTAGGACTGGAAAAAATTCGGCCCTTGAAGTCTGGGGCTTCAGATATCTGCTAGTCGTCTGGCTCGTCGTCATGGAACAAGCGGTACATGCGCACGAGCTCCCCGATGTCATGAGGCAGCGAAGCCCAGGGCGCAGAGGAGTCCAGATGGATGTTGTGCAGATCTGCGGGCATGGGGTCCTCGGCAGCCTCGGGGCCCTGCGCCTGGGAGCCCCCGGGGCCCTGCTCTTCCTCGCAGGCGCGCTGAGCTCCGAGCATGTTGGCGGCGGCGGCGGCGGCAGTGGCAGCAGCAGCGGTGGTGGCAGCGGAGGCGGAGGAGGAGGCTGAGGTGTGGACTCGCTGGGCTGGTGGGGCTGGCCCTTTGGCTGCAGTTTTCTTTGCTGGGCGCGCTGATTTTTAAACCAGGTCTGGGGAGGAAGGGAGGGAGCAGGTTACTCCAGAGGCAAGGACCCCAGGGAGACCCCATGGGCCTCAGAAGCTCGGGGCCCTTGTGGCGTGGGCACGCTGGGCTCAAGCCTCTTTCTCAAACGCTGTGCCGGGCCCGGGAGGGAGCCGCAGGCATCAGGTAAAGGGGAGGGGGCCGGGCAGCCTCTGCCCTGCTCCCAAGCGATCCTCCGCTGCAGAACCTAGAACTTTGCGCGCTAGGCTTTGCACCACAAAGGCTCACGTTCTGGGAGCTCGGTCTCTAAGGACACAGTACTGAGAGGTGCGGAGACCCTCGGAGGGGAGGCCTGGTGGGGTCATTCGGCCATGGGGTCGCGCGCAGCCGCCGTGGGCCCTGGGGGCAGTGAACCGGCCGATGGAAGACACCTCTCTCTGCCTCGAACTCGTTCAAAGAGATAAATACATCTTAAAAAAAAAAGTCGGTCTCATTGCGTCTCATCCAATACATTTAAACGCGCTCCCTGCACACACGTGTTGGCTCAGCCTGCGCGGGCGGCTCTCGGCTGGCTCCCCGCGCTGGGGCTGGGCGGCGCCATCCACCAGGCGCGGTCCTGGCCGCCACCGCCGGCCGGCTCAGACTTGAACTCTTGCGCCCACAACCGCCACTGCAATGCAGCCGCGAGCGCCCCGTCCGCCCGCCCGCCCGGGGGAGTCTTTCTTGTCAAGTGCCCACGCGCAGGAAGTTCGGGACAAGTCCCGGGGCAGCCTCTGCCTGCCAGCCTCGCGGGGACTGCGAAGCGCAGCGCGCGCATTGGCCATTGCCCTGAGCAGCCAGCGCAGCGGTGACCACAGCAAGTGAGTGCGCGGCGCGGAGGGCGCGGGGCTCAGGACATACCTTGATCACATACACATCCAGATGAAGCTCGGACGCTAACTCTTGGACTCGGCTCCAATCTGGGCAGCGGCTGGTTTCTAAAACAGCTTGCAGCATGCCCAGCTGGTCGGGGGTAAAGGCCGTGCGGCTGCGGCGAGAGGACCTGGGCACTGCAGAGGGAACAGCAACACAGGCCTTTGGTTTGCTTTAAGCAAGAATCCATTGGAGTTCCTGATGCAGACATTTGGGGCGTGACCTGGTCCCCGGTTGCTTGGGAGACACCAGCGCTCTCTCTCGGGGTCTCTTCCTCTTTGCCAGGGTCTCGCAAAGGAATTTTGGAAAATGCACCCTGGAAGGCAGAGCCTGATCTCATGGTCATGCATTTTCGACGTGAGCTTGAACTTCACGAGGGGAAGATGTCCTGCTGCCACACACGTCCACACACACACACAGACACACAGAAACACACACATACATACACAAGAACACACACACATCCACCCACACACACACGCATACATACCTAAATGCACATACATGCATACATACACACCCACACACTCACACCCACACCCACACCCACACCCACACCTGCACCCACACCCTGTGAAGGCAAGTGCCAAGCTCGCAGTTTTCTCCCAGCTCATGAGAAAGACAGAGAGAGAGACAGAGAGAGAGAAAAACTGCATAGGGCTTTGGAGGAAGCCCTCAGCCATGGAGGGGTTGGAAAGAGATGGAGAAAGAGCCGCAGGCAGAGGAGAAGGAGGCCAGAAGCACATGTGCGTGGTTAGAATGCAGCCACTGGGGCCGGCCCCTGGGAGGCCTTGCAATGCTGGGTTCCTATCCCAGAGTCCCAGTTGGAGTCCCGGCTGCTCCACTTCCCACCCAGCTCCCTACAAATGCACCTGGGAAAGCAGTAGAAGATGGCCCAAGTACTCAGGCCCCCACACCCACATGGGAGACCCAGATGGAGCTCCCGGCTCCTGGCTTTGGATTTCACCAGCCCTTGGCCATTGCAGCTACCCAAGCAAATACACATGCAAAGGAAATGGTTTTTCATTTTCAGAAGGCGCCTGGCATTGTGGCAGAGTGGGTAAAACCCACCACTGGCAACACTGGCGTCCCATATGCACACTGGGGCAAGGCCCAGCTGCTCCACTGCCTATGCAGCTCCCTGCTCATGTGCCTAGGGAAGCAGCAGAGGACGGCGCAAGTGATGGGACCCCTGCACCCATGTGGGAGAGCTTATTTTTATTATAAAACTCACATTCGAGGATAGACTTTCTTTCTTTCTTTGTTCTTTTTTGAAAAAAAAAAAAAAAAGATCGATTCATTTCTTTGAAGGTCAGAGTTACTCCCCAACTGGCCACAATGGCTCGAGCTGTGCCAATGCAAAGGCAGGAGCCAGGAGCTTCTTCCGGGTCTGCCATGCAGGTGCAGGGGCCCAAGGACTTGGGCTGTGTTCTACTGCTTTCCCAGGCCATAGCAGAGGGCTGGATCAGAAAAGGAGCAGCCGGGACTCGAAGCGGCGCCCGGACTCGAAGCGGCGCCCGTATGGGATGCCTGCCCTTCAGGCCGGGGCTTTAAGCCGCTGCACCACAGCGCCGGCCCCATCAACTCACTCTTTCAACACACGGTTTTCAAAGAGAAAGATTGTGTCTGTGTCTCCAGACAAGAAATGCACTCTACACTAGGGTTTTCCAAGGCAAAGGAAAATGGGAGAAAATACAGAGAGACTAAAAAATGCATGGAAATAGGAGTCAAAAACTGAGCTCATTCTGGTGCAAAAAGAATGTTTTGGAACGCCATGCATAACTTTTTCTTCCTACCTATTTTCCCAGGAACTTTCTGAAGACCCCTTATCTGCATAGGTGGATTCCAAACAGTTTTTGCCCAAGTCAATGTTTTAAAATCCATTTCCATGAACTTTTCTAGTAGCCTTGCGTCACATGGACATTTAAAATATCTGAACAGTGCAACTCGGAAGCAAGTGGAAAACACAAGCCAAAGACTGGAAGGTTTTCTGTGCCAGCAACACCAGAGTTTCCGGGAGACCCCACTGGCTGCCGTGTTAACAGTATGACAGTCACGGGCATCCCAAAGGATGGGAGAGACGACGGACACTCGCTCACTGCTGGCGGGAGCCCTGCAGCAAACTGTGCTCCTGTTTGCTCCATTGCCAGAAGCCAGCGATCCCGCAAACGGCCAAGCCGGTGCCGGCATGGCTTGGCCTACCACCAAGCAAGCCCTGCACAGCCAACCTCTCGCCCACCCGCCTCTGCCACTTGCTCACTCGACATCAGGACGCGGACCGGCAGTATTTCCGAAGCTGCTGCTTCTCCAGCGTCTGCGCTTGTCTGCCCCTTGCCGCCCGCCCGCCTGGCTAAAGGATGGCTCCTTTAGAGAAGGAAGCCAACTTGGCATGGTATGAAGTCTTTGATGGACCCTCCCTAAGTCACACCCTAGACCTGATTGACAGATGTGCCGCTTGAAGAGGTGAACCCCAGCCCCTGGCTCCCGGCTCCCCATTGGCACAGCTCTGACCCTTGTGGCCATTTGGGGCGTGAAGCAACGGAAGGCAGACCTTTCTCCCTGTCTCTTCTTCTCACTGTCTGCAGCTCTACCTCTCCAAGAATTCAATAACAACATCCTCAAACAACGATTTATGTTATTTGATTTTACTTTATTTTATTGGAAAGACCAGTGCCCATATGGGCTGTTGGCGCTGCAGGCTGGAGGTTGAACCCGCTGTGCTACAGCGCCGGCCCCAATCAATCCAATCTTTAAAAATGAAAAGACAATCATCATTCTGCAAAAACATCCTAAGAAAGCGAGGAGGTGGTATGTTAATTAGCGTGACTGTGGTGGTCACAAGAAAATCAATCTTTTCAAAAAACACTTTTTGGTACAGAGGTGTTGATGGATTGGAAAGGCAGAGTTCCAGCCGCGGCCCGGCTTGCGCGTTGTCTACGATGGCGCCCCCTGGCGCTCCACGGTGGCGGCGACCCCGGACTCTCTGGTGGCAGCTGGGGGCCAAGGCTGCGGTGAGGTCACCAGACCCACCTGACTGCCCTCAGGAACCCCATAAATCCTCTTCTTTAAGCACTTCAAAAACATCTAAGTTCACCATTACAAAACGTCCACACACTACAGAAAACCAGCCTCCAGGCTGTGATGCCTCCGACCAGCCCAGAGATCTCCCCAAAATCCCAACACGTTTAGTTTTGCAAAGAACGAGGCAGAGGAGTGGTCCCTTCAGGGCTGTCTCCAGGTCGCCGGCAGGGGCTCCTACATGCTTCATTCTTTTTTTCTTCTTTCTTTTTTCTAGGACTGGAAAAAATTTGGCCCTTGAAGTCTGGGGGTTCAGATATCTGCTAGTCATCGGGCTCGTCGTCATCGAACAAGCCGTACATGCGCACCAACTCCCCGATGTCATGGGGCAACGAAGCCCAGGGCGCTGAGGAGTCCACATGGATATTTTGCAGATCGGCGGGCAGCGGGTCTTCGGCAGCCTCGGGGCCATGCGCCTGGGAGCTCTCAGGGCCGTGATCTTCCTGCGAAGGTGCGCTGAGCTCTGAACCTGGTGGTGGTGGGGACTCGCCGGGCTGGCGGGGCTGGCCCTTTGGCTGCAGTTTTCTTTGCTGGGCGCGCTGATTTTTAAACCAGGTCTGGGGAGGAAGGGAGGGAACAGGTTACTCCAGGGGCAAGGACCCCAGGGAGACCCCAGGGGCCTCAGAAGCTCGGGGCCCTTGTGGCGTGGGCACGCTGGGCTCAAGCCTCTTTCTCAAACGCTGTGCCGGGCCCGGGAGGGAGCCGCAGGCATCAGGTAAAGGGGAGGGGGCCGGGCAGCCTCTGCCCTGCTCCCAAGCGATCCTCCGCTGCAGACCTAGAACTTTGCGCGCTAGGCTTTGCACCACAAAGGCTCACGTTCTGGGAGCTCGGTCTCTAAGGACACAGTACTGAGAGGTGCGGAGACCCTCGGAGGGGAGGCCTGGTGGGGTCATTCGGCCATGGGGTCTAAGCCGCCTCAAACTCTTTCAAATAAATAATAAATAAATCTTAAAAAAGAAATTCTGTCTCATTGCCTCTCACACAATACATTGAAAGAAATACACTTTGGAAACGCGCTCCCCGCACACACGTGTTCGCTCCGCCTGGCCTGCGCGGGCGGCCCTTGGCTGGCTCCCGCGGGCTGGGCGGAGCCATCCACCAGGCATAGTCCTGGCCACCTGCTCACACTTGAACTCTTGTGCCCCAAGGCAGCCGCGAGCGCCAGGGGCAGTCTATCTTGTCAAGGGCCCACCCGCAGGGACTTCGGGACCAGCCCCGCGGCAGCCTCTGCCTGCCAGCTTTGCAGGGACTGCGAAGCACGCGCATTGGCGACTGCCCTGAGCTGCCAGCACAGCGGTGACTGCAAGCGAGTGAGTGCGTGGCACGGAGGGCGCAGGGCTCGGGACATACCTTGATCACACACTCATCCAAACATAGCTTTGCCAATAACTCTTGTATCTTCTCCCAGTCAGGACAGGGGGTCGTTTCGAAAACAGCTTTCAACATCCCCAACTGCTCGGGGGTAAAGTCTGTGCGGCTGCGGCGAGCACACCTGGGCGCTGCAGAGGGAACAGGAACAAAGGGCTTTGGTTTGCTTTCAGAAACAATCCATTGGCCATCCTGATGCCGGCTTTGGCTCCAGCAGCCACTGCATGCATTTCGGGAGCGAGCCGGTAGACAGCAGCGCTCTCGGGGTCTCTCCTCTTTGCCTGGGTCTCCCAAAGGAATTTTGGAAAATGCACCCTGGAAGGCAGAGCCTGATCTCATGGTCATGCATTTTCGCCGTGAGCTTGAGCTTCACGAGGGGAAGATGTCCTGCTGCCACACACACACACAAACACACACACACACACATATACACATAAATACAAACCCACACACACAGTAAGACACAGACACAGAAAGTCACACACACATACATACTCATACATGCACACCCACACACCCACGACATACATACATACATACCTACACACACATACATACATAAGAACCCACACACTAACACAAAGACAGACACATACAGACACACACAGAAAGATACACACATGTACATACACACATATGCAAACATATATACAAACCCACACACAAACACAAACAAGACACACACAGACAAACACACACATACATACATTCATACACACCCACACCCACAGCCTGTGAAGGCAAGTGCCAAGCTCGCAGTTTTCTCCCAGCTCATGAGAAAGACAGAGAGAGAGACAGAGAGAGAGAAAAACTGCATAGGGCTTTGGAGGAAGCCCTCAGCCATGGAGGGGATGGAAAGAGATGGAGAAAGAGCCGCAGGCAGAGGAGAAGGAGGCCAGAAGCACATGTGCGTGGTTAGAATGCAGCCACTGGGGCCGGCCCCTGGGAGGCCTTGCAATGCTGGGTTCCTATCCCAGAGTCCCAGTTGGAGTCCCGGCTGCTCCACTTCCCACCCAGCTCCCTGCAAGTGCACCTGGGAAAGCAGTAGAAGATGGCCCAAGTACTCAGGCCCCCACACCCACATGGAAGACCCAGATGGAGCTCCCGGCTCCTGGCTTTGGATTGCACCAGCCCTTGGCCATTGCAGCTACCCAAGCAAATACACATACAAAGTAAAAGTTTTTTTCATTTTCAGAAGGCGCCTGGCATTGTGGCAGAGTGGGTAAAACCCACCACTGGCAACACTGCTGTCCCATATGGACACTGGGGCAAGGCCCAGCTGCTCCACTGCCTATGCAGCTCCCTGCTCATGTGCCTAGGGAAGCAGCAGAGGACGGCGCAAGTGATGGGACCCCTGCACCCATGTGGGAGAGCTTATTTTTATTATAAAACTTGCATTCAAGGATATACTTTCTTTTTTTTTTTTAAAAAAAAAAGGTCTATTCATTTATTTGATGGTCAGAGTTACACAGAGAAAGAAGGAGAGACAGAGCGAGAGAGAGACAGAGAGAGACAGAGAGAGAGAGAGAGTGTTCCATCCACTGGTTCACTCCCCAACTGGCCACAATGACTTGAGCTGTGCCAATCCAAAGGCAGGAGCCAGGAGCTTCTTCCCGGTCTCCCATGTGGGTACAGGGGCCCATCTTTTCCTGCTTTCCCAGGCCATGCCAGAGAGCGGGATCAGAAGAGGAGCAGCCTGGACTTGAACCAGAGCCCATATGGGATGCCTGCACTTCCAGCCAGGGCTTTAACCCACTGCACCACAGCGCCGGCCCCATCAACGAACACTTTAAACAAAACTTTTTAAAAGAGAAAGATTGTATCTGTGTCTCCAGACAAGAAATGCACTCTACACTAGGTTGTTCCAATGCAAAGGAAAACATGAGAAAATACAGAGAGACTAAGAAATGCATGGAAAAAATGAGTCAAAAAATGGGTTCATTCTGGTGCAAAAAACAATTTTTTGAAAGCCATGCATAACTTTTTCTTTTCTTTTTATATTTAGACGGGCAGAGTTGGACAGTGAGAGAGAAACAGAGAGAAAGGTCTTCCTTCCGTTGGTTCACCCCCGCTCCCCTAATGACCAATACAGCCGGCCTTCGCGCTGTGCCGATCTGAAGCCAGGAGCCAGGTGCTTCCTCCTGGTCTCCCATGCGGGTGCAGGGCCCAAGCACCTGGGCCATCTTCCACTGCCTTCCTGGGCCACAGCAGAGAGCTGGACTGGAAGAGGAGCAACCAGGACTAGGACCCAGCACCTATATGGGATGCCAGCGCCACAGGCAGAAGATTCACTGAGTGAGCCACGGCCACTGTCCCCATCACTTTTGCTTCACCCCTAGTTTCCCACACACTTTGTGAAGACCTCTTATCTGCTTAGGTTTCCAAACAGTTGTTCCCCAATCAAATGGTTTAAAATCAATTTCCACCCTGTGTCACATAAACATTTAAAAGATCTGAACAGTGAAACTGCTAAGCAAATTGAAAACACAAGTTTCAAGACTGGAAGGTTTTCTGTGCAACCAACATCAGAGTTTCTGGGAGACAACAAAGATACTCTACAAAACAACCCAAAACGAAACGCACAGTTCTTTAAAATGAGAAAGGTCAGAAACAGGCAATGAGCATTCAAGAGGAAGCAGAATGGTGTCTAAAACAGTGATGCAGCCCTGTCCCCTCGATGGCTTGGGAAGTGCGTCACAGACCAGAGATTATGGGAGAGAGACCCAACTGGCTGCCATGTTAACTGTATGACAGTCACGGGCATCCAAAAGGATGGGAGAGACGACGGACACTCACTCACTGCTGGCGGGAGCCCAGTAGCAAACTGTGCTCCTGTTTGCTCCATTGCTATAAGCCAGCGATCCCGCCAACGGCCAACCTGGTGCCGGCATGGCTTGGCCTACCACCAAGCAAGCCCTGCACAGCCAACCTCTCGCCCACCCGCCTCGGCCACTTGCTCACTCGACATCACGACTCGGACCGGCAGTATTTCCGAAGCTGCTTCTCCAGCGTCTGTGTTTGTCTGCCCCCTGCCACCCGGACGGCTCCTTTCTAGAACAGAGCCAACTCCTGACGGTATTAAGTCACACCCTAGACCAGATTGACAGATGTAGCACTTGAAGAGCTTATCAGATACATGGGATTAACAGATGCCAATTTACCTCGGAATCAGCCCTTAAGATGTTCGGATCCGGCTGAAGAGCCCATGAGAGTATTTTAGGCATGGAAAGCCAAGACACTCTGGAAAAAAAAAAAAAAAACCTAAATGAAAGATCTCTGCGAGTGAGAGAGATCCCAGTGGAAAGAACATGCCATCAAAGGAGGAGGTACCCTTCTCTGAAGGGAAGAGAGAATTTCCACTTTGACTATGACCTTGTCTAAATAAGATGGGAGTTGGCAAACTCAAAAGGCTTCCCTAACCTAGGCAACTCAATAGCCTAGGGTGATTACTGACCCCAGAAACAAGAGTGTCAATTTCTTAGTCAACAACAGGAGTCACTGTGCACTTCCTCCTCATGTAGGATCTCTGCCCTTCACGTGTTGTAAAATGTGAATTCTTCCTATAACTAGTACTCAAACAGTACTTGACGCTTTGTGTTTCTGTGTGGGTGCAAACAGTTGAAATCTTTACTTACTATATACTATATTGATCTTCTGTATATAAAGATAATTGAAAATGAATCTTGATGTGAATGGAATGGGAGAGGGAGCGGGAGATGGGAGGATTGGATTGCGGGAAGGAGGCAAGTAATGGGGGGAAAGCCACGGTAATCTAGAAGCTGTACTTTGGAAATTTAGATTTGTTAAATAAAAGTTAAAAAAAGAAAGAAAGAAAGAAAGATCAGTGCCCATATGGGCTGTTGGCGATGCAGGCTGGGGCTTTAACCCGCTGTGCGAAAGAGCCGTCCCCAATAAATAAAATCTTTAAAAACGAAAATACAATCAACTTTCTAAAAACAAAATCCGAAGAAAGCGAGGAGGTGGTATGTTAATTAGCGTGACTGTGGTGGTAACAAGAAAATCAATCCTTTTAAAAAACACTTTTTATTACAGATATGTTGATTGATTTGAAAGGCAGAGTTCCAGAGAGGGAGAGAGAGGTCTTGCACTCGCTGTTTCACTCCCCAAATGGCCACAACAGCCAGAGCTGAGCTGTTCCGAAGCCTGGATCCGGAGCTTCTTCTGGGTCTGGGTCTGGGTCTCCCACACACACAGGCCCAGGGGCCCGAGGACTTGGGCAAATCCTCTACTGCTTCCCAGCCATAGCAGAAAGCTGGATCGGAAGACCGGGGCCCCTACGGGATGCAGGCACTGCAGGCCTCTCTCTCTCTCTCTCTATCACTATGTATCTCTCTCTACCTCTCTATCCCTATCTCTATCTCTCTGTATCCCTCTCTACCTCTATCTCATCACTAACTCTACCGCTCTGAACTCTGCCTTCAAACAAAGAAAAAAGAAAAAAATATCCCTGCCCTGCTGGAGCCCGAAGGAATCCCTCCCTCGCTCCTGATTGGACAGTAAGAGCAAGGGGGCGGGCCTGAGGCGCCTAGCGACCTGCGGGAAGCAGAGGCGAGAACTCTGGGAGAACTTGACCACTGGAAAGCGGGTCCGGGCGCCCGAGTCTCAGGCCCGTCCCCTCGTGCGTGGCCCCGGGAGGCCCGCTGCCCACCCACCGCCCGAGAGCACGCGGAGGACGGCAGCCCACGAACGTGGCCACCACGCCCTTGCGGCCCTGGATTTCGCGTTGTCTACGATGGCGCCCCCTGGCGCTCCACGGTGGCGGCGACCCCGGACTCTCTGGTGGCGGCTGGGGGCCAAGGCCGCGGCGAGGTCGCCAGGCCCGCCTGACTGCCCTCAGGAACCCCATAAATCGTCTTCTTGTGGCACTTCACAAGTATCTAAGTTCACCATTACAAAACGTCCACACACTACAGAAAACCAGCCTCCAGGCTGTGATGCCTCGGACCAGCCCAGAGAGCCCCCCAAACTCCCAGCACATTTGCTTTTGTAAAGAACAAGGCAGAGGAGTGGTCCCTCCAGGGCTGTCTCCAGGTCGCCGGCAGGGGCTCCTACAGACTGCTTCGTCCTTTTTCTTTTTTCTAGGACTGGAAAAAATTCGGCCCTTGAAGTCTGGGGCTTCAGATATCTGCTAGTCGTCTGGCTCGTCGTCATGGAACAAGCGGTACATGCGCACGAGCTCCCCGATGTCATGAGGCAGCGAAGCCCAGGGCGCAGAGGAGTCCAGATGGATGTTGTGCAGATCTGCGGGCAGCGGGTCCTCAGCAGCCTCGGGGCCCTGCGCCTGGGAGCCCCCGGGGCCCTGCTCTTCCTCCGCAGGCGCGCTGAGCTCCGAGCATGTTGGCGGCGGCGGCGGCGGCGGCGGCGACAGTGGCAGCAGCAGCGGTGGTGGCAGCGGAGGCAGAGGAGGAGGCTGAGGTGTGGACTCGCTGGGCTGGCGGGGCTGGCCCTTTCGCTGCAGTTTTCTTTGCTGGGCGCGCTGATTTTTAAACCAGGTCTGGGGAGGAAGGGAGGGAGCAGGTTACTCCAGAGGCAAGGACCCCAGGGAGACCCCATGGACCTCAGAAGCTCGGGGCCCTTGTGGCGTGGGCACGCTGGGCTCAAGCCTCTTTCTCAAACGCTGTGCCGGGCCCGGGAGGGAGCCGCAGGCATCAGGTAAAGGGGAGGGGGCCGGGCAGCCTCTGCCCTGCTCCCAAGCGATCCTCCGCTGCAGAACCTAGAACTTTGTGCACTAGGCTTTGCACCACAAAGGCTCACGTTCTGGGAGCTCGGTCTCTAAGGACACAGTACTGAGAGGTGCGGAGACCCTCGGAGGGGAGGCCTGGTGGGGTCATTCGGCCATGGGGTCGCGCGCAGCCGCCGTGGGCCCTGGGGGCAGTGAACCGGCCGATGGAAGACACCTCTCTCTGCCTCGAACTCGTTCAAAGAGATAAATACATCTTAAAAAAAAAAGTCGGTCTCATTGCGTCTCATCCAATACATTTAAACGCGCTCCCTGCACACATGTGTTGGCTCAGCCTGCGCGGGCGGCTCTCGGCTGGCTCCCCGCGCTGGGGCTGGGCGGCGCCATCCACCAGGCGCGGTCCTGGCCGCCACCGCAGGCCGGCTCAGACTTGAACTCTTGCGCCCACAACCGCCACCGCAATGCAGCCGCGAGGGCCCCGTCCGCCCTCCCGGGGGAGTCTTTCTTGTCAAGTGCCCACGCGCAGGAAGTTCGGGACAAGTCCCGGGGCAGCCTCTGCCTGCCAGCCTCGCGGGGACTGCGAAGCGCAGCGCGCGCATTGGCCATTGCCCTGAGCAGCCAGCGCAGCGGTGACCACAGCAAGTGAGTGCGCGGCGCGGAGGGCGCGGGGCTCAGGACATACCTTGATCACATACACATCCAGATGAAGCTCGGACGCTAACTCTTGGACTCGGCTCCAATCTGGGCAGCGGCTGGTTTCTAAAACAGCTTGCAGCATGCCCAGCTGGTCGGGGGTAAAGGCCGTGCGGCTGCGGCGAGAGCACCTGGGCACTGCAGAGGGAACAGCAACACAGGCCTTTGGTTTGCTTTAAGCAAGAATCCATTGGAGTTCCTGATGCAGACATTTGGGGCGTGACCTGGTCCCCGGTTGCTCGGGAGACACCAGCGCTGTCTCTTGGGGTCTCTTCCTCTTTGCCAGGGTCTCGCAAAGGAATTTTGGAAAATGCACCCTGGAAGGCAGAGCCTGATCTCATGGTCATGCATTTTCGACGTGAGCTTGAACTTCACGAGGGGAAGATGTCCTGCTGCCACACACACACACACACACACACAGACACACAGAAACACACACATACATACACAAGAACACACACACATCCACCCACACACACACGCATACATACCTAAATGCACATACATGCATACATACACACCCACACACTCACACCCACACCCACACCCACACCCACACCTGCACCCACACCCACACCCACACCCACACCCACACCCACACCCTGTGAAGGCAAGTGCCAAGCTCCCAGTTTTTTCCCAGCTCATGGGAAAGACAGAGAGAGAGAAAAACTGCATAGGGCTTTGGAGGAAGCCCTCAGCCATGGAGGGGTTGGAAAGAGATGGAGAAAGAGCTGCACGCAGAGGAGAAGGAGGCCAGAAGCACATGTATGTGGTTAGAATGCAGCCACTGGGGCCGGCCCCTGGGAGGCCTTGCAATGCTGGGTTCCTATCCCAGAGTCCCAGTTGGAGTCCCAGCTGCTCCACTTCCCATCCAGCTCCCTACAAATGCACCTGGGAAAGCAGTAGAAGATGGCCCAAGTACTCGGACCCCCACACCCACATGGGAGACCCAGATGGAGCTCCCGGCTCCTGGCTTTGGATTGCACCAGCCCTTGGCCACTGCAGCTACAAATGCAAAGTAACTTTTTTCATTTTAAGAAGGCACCTGGCATTGTGGCAGAGTGGGTAAAACCCACCACTGGCAACACTGCCTATGCAGCTCCCTGCTCATGTGCCTAGCAAAGCACCAGACAACAGCCAAATAATACGACCCCTGCACCGATGTGGGAGAGCTTATTTTTATTATAAAACTTGCATTCAAGTATATACTTTCTTTTTTTTAGAAAAAAAAAGAAGGTCTATTCATTTATTTGATGGTCAGAGTTACACAGAGAAAGAAGGAGAGGCACAGAGAGAGAGAGAGACAGAGAGAGTGTGTTCCATCCACTGGTTCACTCCCCAACTGGCCACAATGACTTGAGCTGTGTCATTCCAAAGGCAGGAGCAAGGAGCTTCTTCCTGGTCTCCCATGTGGGTGCAGGGGCCCATCTTTTCCTGCTTTCCCAGGCCACGCCAGAGAGCGGGATCAGAAGAGGAGCAGCCTGGACTTGAACCGAGCCCATATGGGATGCCTGCACTTCCAGCCCGGGCTTTAACCCACTGCACCACAGCGCCGGCCCCATCAACGAACTCTTTAAACAAAACTTTTTAAAAGAGAAAGATTGTATCTGTGTCTCCAGACAAGAAATGCACTCTACACTAGGTTGTTCCAATGCAAAGGAAAACATGAGAAAATACAGAGAGACTAAGAAATGCATGGAAAAAATGAGTCAAAAAATGGGTTCATTCTGGTGCAAAAAACAATTTTTTGAAAGCCGTGCATAACTCTTTCTTTTCTTTTTATATTTAGAAAGGCAGAGTTCGATAGAAACAGAGAGAAAGGTCTTCCTTCCGTTGGTTCACCTCTGCCCCCCAAATGGCCGCTATGGCCGGTGCACTGTGCTGATCTGAAGCCAGGAGCCAGCTGCTTCCTCCTGGTCTCTGATGGGGTGCAGGGCCCAAGCACCTGGGCCATCCTCCACTGCCTTCCCGGGCCACAGCAGAGAGCTGGACTGGAAGAGGAGCAACCGGGACTAGGTGCTGGTAAGACTTGGATTATTACCAAGCCCTGCATGGCCGCCTTGGTTTCCGCACAGCCAACCTCTCGCCCACCTGCCTCGGCCACTTGCTCACTTGACATCAGGATGGGGACCGGCAGTATTTCCGAAGCTGCTTCTTCTCCAGCATCTGCGGTTGCTCTGCCTGTTGCTGCCAGTCGTTTCCTTTATAAGCCAACTTGGGATGGTATTAAGTCTTTGATGGACCCTCCCTAAGTCACACCCTAGACCTATTTACATATATGGCACTTGAAGAGGTTAGCAGTTAGATGGAATGAAAAGATGCCAATTTAAAATGGTAACTTTAGCACTATATCAGCCCCCTCAAGTTCAAGACACTTTTAGGAGCAATGAAACCACCAGTTGGCCCATCTCTAAAGAACCGGGCACCCTGGGAACTTCTCCCTGGCGATGCAGGCTTTCTGACATTCTTCTCTGAGCACAGATATGTGCCCTTCTCTTAGATGCAGAAACAAAGAGAAGTCAGCAGGAGCCGGATCAGGACGGCTGCTGACTGCCTATCAGAACTTTCCAAGTTGGCCTGTGTGGGGAGAGGAAGGCTCAGGGGTGCTGCGCGGAGGACAGGGCTGCTGGCGGGACTTCCCGGGCTTGCTCTGTTCGCTTCCACTGCTTTCTCCGAATAAGCAGATGTTATTCACTGGCTTGCCAACAAGTCAACAGGCAAACTGCCTTGGGCATCCCAAAGAAAACCCGGCGCACTCTGGGAGTGCCTGGACCACCTCCACCCCTTGGTAGCTGCCCATTGCTCTGTCCGTGGAATCCTATCAGCATAACCATGTTTAATCTCCTGCTAATTCTTCAGACTCCAAGTGGGGGCACCACCCTGGCCAGGCAGCGGTGCCCTGGGGCCACGTTTGGACACGAGACCACTGCCCCACTGCAGAGCCATGACGCCCCTGGAAGCCTGCCGATGGCCACAGCCCAGCATCTCCCTCCCCGGGCAGGGGAATTTCAGGGTGTAGAACCTAAAAGTAGATCCATAACAGCACATGGGAGGCCTCCTTTAGCAGGTGGACTAGGGCATTGACAACGGGGATCAGAATATGGTTGCTATAAGAAAACAAAAACAAAAACACTGAGGGACCTGCGCTGTGGTGCAGTAGGTCAATCCTACACCTGTGGTGGCAGCATCCCATATGGGCACTGGTTCTAGTCCTGGCTGCTCCTCTTCCCATCCAGCTTACTGCTATGGCCTGGGAAAGCAGTGGAAGATGGCAAAAGAGATGGGCCCTGCACCACAAGAGGCTCCTGGTTCCTGACTTCAGATCAGCCCCGTTCTGACCATTGTGGCCACCGTGGAAAAGAAGCAGAGGATCGAAGACCTTTCTGTCTCTCCTTCTCACTGTGTGTAACTCTACCTCTCAAATCAATAAATCAAATCTTTAAAAAAAAAAAACACTGATCTGGGGCCTGTGTTGTGACACAATGGGTAAATCAGCCACCTGTGATTAAAGCATCCCATATGGGCGCCGGTTCAAGTCTCCACTGCTCCGCTTCGGATCCAGCTCCCTGCTAATGGCCCAAGTGCTTGGACCCCTGCACTCAAGCTCCTGGCTCCTGGCTTGGGCCTGGCCTAGCCCTGGCTGGGCTGTTCACTGCAGGCTTCGTCTTTCACATCGTCTTGTCCCCTCTGTAAACAAAGTGTGCATGTGTGCTCTGCTGATATTGCTTTCTGTTTACAACATATTTTATTGTAGGCCACCGTCTGTGTCACCAGCATCCTGTATGAACACAGGTTCGAGTCTCAGCTGTTCCACTACTGATCCAGGTGCCCACTAATGCACCTGGGAAAGCAGCAGATGATGGGCCAAGAGTTGGGCCCCTGCACCCATGGAGGAGACCCTGATGGAGCTCCAGGCTCCTGGCTTCAGTCTGGCCCAGCTCTGCTGTGGTGGCCATTTGGGGAGTAAACCAGCAGATGGAAGATTCTCCCTCTCTGTCCTTCGCACCCTTCTCTCTAACTTTGCCTTTCAAATAAATATTTTCTAAAATTGTATGAATGTTGTTAATTTTAAATTTACAACATAAACATTGTGAGGAGTTTCCATATACCCCAGCTGGCTGCCCCATTAATATCTCCTATTGGTGTGTCTGTCACACATGAGCCACACCCAGCTGCCCCAGTTTTTTAATCCAAACTCCTTTCACCCCTCCAGCCCTCCCACTCTAGTCATCCACGTCTGTGTTCAGATTCTTAGTCTCACTCCCACACACAGAGGAGGACAGGTGGGACCTGTCTTTCTACACTGCTGGTCTCTGAGGAATGGTCTCCACAACCTTTCCCCACAGCATCAATGCTCTTCTCTTCTGCCACCCATGCTTCACCAGAAAATTCTTCCCAGCATTCACGTGGCTCTCACAGGGGCTCTCTTCAAGCCAGAGTCGAATCCTTCTTGGGGCCCCAATCCAGATCCTGTTCAGAAAGCGAAGGTGGGGCTCTGTGCGTGCGTGGCTCCTATCCATCCTGGAGCTCAGCCAGAGTTCTCGGGGAGCAGTCTGGGGAATGCTGGGTGATGCTGCTCCCCACCCACACCTCCCAGTGCAACAGCAACTGATGCACATCAAAATCTCTCTCTCTCTCTTTTTAAGATTTGTTTATTTATTTGAAAGGTAGATCTACAGATTAGCAGAGGCAGAGAGAGAGAGAGAGGGAGAGAGAGTCTTCCATCCACTGGTTCACTCCCCTGTGGGCAGCAAAGGCCAGAGCTGTGCCGATGCGAAGCCAGGAGCCAGGAGATTCCTCCAGGTCTCCCACGCGGTTGCAGGAGCCCAAGGACTTCATGTGCATTCCAGCACACTTCACTTCAGTTGTGACACTGACTGGCATGAAGGTCATCAGCATGCGGTGTGAGAACAGCAGTCTCCACTTGGCCACGGGGACAGCACCAATGCCACCAATCTGGTAGACATCCTGTAGGGGAGATGCTAAGTAGTCAGATGTCTAGTTGGTGGGAGGAGGCAATC